>NC_029788.2:130557877-130571128 GCF_000816755.2 Arachis ipaensis | reverse complement strand
ACCAAATACAGCCGTAAGCACGTTGGTTAAGGTTAACTAGATTTTTAAATTGATAATTCCTCCATTTCAAAAATATGCTTTTTTATTTATCTTTTTATTTTTTACGTTCATTGAAAAGTAGTTAAATTTCTAGTACTAATTAAGATTCATAATAATACCCTTCATCACCGCCAAATTAAATTATTGGTGCATAATCTACATAAAGTAGTGCTCTACCTGATTTACCAATTTAAAAATAAAATTTTCGAACAAATCTTAATCTTGAGCTAATATTATTGTAGATTAATTAAACATAAAAAGCCAATACTCCTTTCCCTGCCGATGAAAATAAAGCTCAAACCATATAATTTAATTTCACAATAAGCACCATTACAAACTCAAAACTAACACGCACACACCTACAAACTAAAAACGTACATAGAAATTGAAACGAATACATTGAGATCGCTTATTCTATTGGCTAGTAAAATAAAAATATACACACTCGTAGGTACCTGCATACAATATAAAACAAGGAGTTCATACTATGCAGGACGGACATAAGGGGCGAGTGGCGGCCTCGGCCCCAACTTTTTTTAATATTAATAAGGAAAAAAATTTAAAAAAAAAAAAAAAGATAAATTTTTTGCATTTTGTTTTTAATTTATTTTAAAAAAAATTGTTGAAAATTTTGACATAAATTCTATTATCGGTGAATTTTATGATACGAAGAATCGACCACTTCGTTAGTAAAAAGTATACACATATTTTTTTACTTTAAAATATATACTCTATCCGTATATTTTTATAATACATCTTACAGTAGTTAATATGAATTATTGTTTGTTCTTAGACGACCTCAATAATTAATTAAGGTTTAATTATTAGGTGGCGAACAACGACGCGTGTATGGATTATTAATGCATCCTCTATATGGAGTATTGGCCATAGGATTAGGAGGTGTTGTTCCATAAACATAGCGATTAGCAATAGAGGCAGCATGATTAGGAGGTGGTGGATGGTGTGCTCCTCCTCTTCCATATGGATTATTTCCAAAAGCAGGTGCTCGGTAATATGGATTAGGACGAACACCAATAAGATGATTGGAACGAGGAGGTGGAGGTGCTTCTCCAGGTCTTACTCCTCTTCTATACCCTCCCTCATCACCTGCAAGTAAATTATGTCTTACTAGCTAATTAGTAGCCACATAATGCTATACTTAGTATGGTGAAAAGTCAGGTGCAGTCAACTTCACATACATGAAGTTGATAGTTGAGAGTCGTTAGATAAAAATTTAGCCAAATCAGTCAAATCATTTAATCGTTTTTAACTATCAACTTCACGTGAAGTCGACTGCACCTGAGTTTTCACCTATTAGTATAACTAATTTAAGGAGTACTCTATCTTACCTTTGATTGGTTGAACTTCTCTAGCTGCTAGAGTAGTTGAAGAGAGTAGGAAGGCCATGAATGGCAAAAGTAAGAATGCAATAAAAATAGCCTTCATGCTGTGATTTATTGTGTATATGTTGTCACTTATATTTTCTTTCTTTTTGCATGACTATATATTCCAAGCTGTTGGGTATTTATATTGCCCGTAAACCGCGTATGAAGTGGAAGGAAGGGATTCAATTATGCATATAGATGTTAAAGTCTAAATAATAGACTTAATAAATTAACAAGAGTCATGTTAACAAATGTCCTAAAATTACTAATTAATTAAAGTGTTTAATAAAAATGTTTTTTTTTTAAATTTACTAATAGTAATTTTAATTAATATTCTAATAAGAGTACTTGTTAGCAAAAACACATAAACTAATGGAAAGACTTGGTCAACGTAATATGACAGATTAATTAATTAATATGATACTTTAGATATTTATTCATGTGGATTTAAGTAGATGGTCAAAAGCTACCATCTTATCCTAAGACATGGGAATATAATATTTGCTGATAAAATATTAAAGATATAATTTTTTATATGTATTTATTTTTTTATTAATTTGAATTTATGATAAAATAATTTTATAACAATATATTAAAATTTTTATTATTTAAGTTTTAGAAAGACCTAAAATTTTATTTGATTCAAATACAAATTAAATTGGATTTATAATAATATAATGTTATTAGAAATTTAGTAGACAATAAAATTAATATTAATTGATAGCGCCACGCTATCTCGTCTTTATGAATATGACAACATATTATTATCTATTCGTTATTCTGCCATTGACTGAAAAAATTATGAAGATTCTGATATAAACACTAAAAATATACAGAACAAAAAAGAACTAATGGCAAGAAAAGAAAATAAGAATAATTGAAAATACAGAAAACTAGTATTGAAGTGAACAATAAATTTTCGAAAGAATAAAGTATACAGTACAAAAATAAAGTGTTCTACCTATTATTATAAATATACATAGCTCACTCACATAAGTATATATTATTAATACCAAAGGCACACTAGCTGAAACTAACCACAACTAATTACCAATCAATCTTGATTTAATTATTAATCAATCTTTATTTTTTTGTTTGTCTGTTAAGCAATTATGATACTTTAGTGTACTGTCACCGACAAAAATGACAAAGTCAAAGACTATACTTTAACTCAACATCTATCAACTCTCTATATATAAACATGTCTTGCCCAATCAACATATACGTACACATCAATTAACTAAATTAGTTATTATTATTATTATTATTATTATTATTATTATTCAGGTAATGAAAAAAATTTTGAGGGCTATCACTTTTATTAAAATTTGGCCAACATTTAACAAAAAAAAAAAGTGAATAATCTCATATCATTAGATATAATCTCACACTATTAAAATTAAAACACTAATAATAACTAATTGATGAATATAAATCACAAAATCTATTGATTCCTAGCACTCAAAATTTAGAGGGACTACATGTAGTCAAAATTTCCCCCTTTTAAAATCTAGTGATTGCTTTGATCAACATTTATAATTATTTCATAGACGAATTCAAAGGTTTATTTTCTCCCTAAGATTATATTATACGCATCACTTTTCCGCGTCAAGCTTAATAAAACAAGATATCGATCGATCGAACGTAAGCAAATCATGTAATTACCACAAGGAAAAAGAAAAAACGTAAAAATAGATATGAACTACTCAAATTGCTTAGTGAAAAAATGGATGGACGTAGATTGGTAACTATTGAACTAGAGCTTGGTTTGATAAATATTTTTAGTTTAGCAACTATTGTAATTAAGACTTGTGCTTAAGCTTGTATTTGAAGTTTTTAAAATTGGTTTGTGTTTATTAAAATTAAAAAATTTAATATAAATTTATATATTAATAAATATTTAATTTTTTTATATTTTTGTCTATTTGTTATTACTTATACTTATTAAAAGTTATTTTTAAATTAATTTATTAAATATAAATACTATAATTTAAAAAAAATTATCTTTTAAGAATTAATTTTGATAAATTACTTTTAAAAAATAAAATTTTACGAAACCAAACCTAAGTTGAACTAGTTATCCTTCCTATCATGATCAGAAATAGAATTAAAATAATGTGATAACCATATATGATAAAAGAACTGCATGGCTTTCCTCCAAACTCTTATGTAAACGGATCAATAACTAACTAACTTCCCATAATGGCATAATTAAAAAAAATAAGTTATATCGGTAATATTTCATTAGAATCATCCATATAAGTAAATAACTCAACGAAACATCATACAAATTACAAACCCCTCACAAAGCTCAAACACCAAATAGCTAGAAAGCACATGCAAAATTATTAGACAATTATCATTCCCTCAACACCATCCCCTCCAAATAATAAATAAATAAATAAAATCATTAGTGACGGGTTGGATTTACCGTGATTAGTTTGGGCCAAGATTAAAACCAATAAAAGGCCTTTAATTTGACAAACACTAATTAAAACTCCAAATTCATGACAACAAAAAAAATTCAAATTAAAGCTTACAGTCTTAGTTTTGTATATACCTACGCATAGGTATATTTGAATTTGAAATTAGTAAATTACAACACATATGCATGGAAAAGTGATAGCATTAGTGTTTGAATCCTCCATAAGTGATTTTTTTTAACTTTTACTTCATTAAAAGTTATAATATTAATATGTAATATAATTTTTAAAATTAATTTACAACTTTTCAAAAAATTATTTAAAGCATTTAAAAAAAGTTATAATAAAAAGTTTCTTTTATTATTTTTCTTTTAAAATAAGTATTTTTGTGAATAAAAAATTAAATACAAAATAATTTATAAATTATTTTTAAAATAAGTCCCAATTTTTTTTTAAATTCCTTTTCTAATTTTTAGTGAAGGAGTGAAAATCATTACTATGACCCCACTTGTAAAAGGCTGGTTTACACTGACTTTTAAGATAGAGGCCGTGAATAAATCATAAATCAATTGCTATGTCTTAGCTTTTTATTTGTCTTATGAAATTCTTTCTTCTAGAGTTGAGTCACCAAGAATCAAACTATAAATTTTTAGGTTATCATTGAAGTTCTGATATTATCTCATGATAAAATCAAAGGAAAAGTATAGGGTACCAACATATTATTAGTCAACTTCTGTCAACTTTTATTTATAATTGTGTTTCATGGAAATGTGTTCGTGGATGTGTCTAATAATTAATATATTTTAAATACATATATAAAGAAACACATCCAGAAAATATATCTATAAAGACACTTCTATTAAACACAACTATAAAAAAGATATTTTTATTAGACACATCCACGAACACACTTCCATGAAACACAATTATAAATAAAAGTTGGCAGAAGTTGGCAGATATGTTGTTGGTAAAAAAACCGAAAATCAAATTAATAATGGACGACGACGATAATAATAATAATAATAATGAAGCTGTATGTTTTTATTTATTAGGATGAGTTTACAAAGGCACACGTTTAACTATTTTTCACCTCCTAAACTAGCTAGAAAATATGTATAGGATCTCAGCGAAAGTACACTTTAGGATTTTAAAGAAATACATTCTGGAAAATGATAACAATAAACCGTAAACCGTAAACAGTAATCCACACCAATAAGAGAATATATTTATTCATGGAATTTTGTGGTCATTGGCAAATTATGTTTTTGTTTTGGACACACCGGGACCTCCGGGACCACCGGGTTTCAGTGGTGTGTGACCAGGACGAACACACATACCTGTATAAGGGCCGCATCTAGCAATCGGAGGTGGTGTGCTTCCTCCTGCACAACATAATAATAATCTTCTATTCTTAGAGTTGGTATAGTTTCTCTTATCAGTCTATAATTTGTTCTTATCGATCTTCTAAAATTTAAACTTTTGAAATAAGTAATTTGATATTCGAACTCGGTAGCAGTAGTGTGCTTACTTACCACTGGGTGGTCCAGATCGACCAAAAGTTGAGGTGGGAAGAAACATAACACAAACCAAAAGAAAGAATGTAATAACAACAATAGTACCCTTCTTCATGGTCATCGCCAAATTAAATTATTACTGCATACATCTATGCCTTCCGATCTCTGTATTTATAGACACAAACAACAGCTTTTTTAATTAACATTATAACAAAATTTATAATATCTTACTGCCAAATATGTATTGTCAAAGTCTTATCTTTTAAATAAACACATGCTAAGTAATTTACAAAAGGACTTGGTCAGGAGGATATTTGACTATATACATATTTATGCGCGTGATCAGTTCACTACCATGAATAAAGAAAATGCAGATTAAACCAAGCAGTACTCCAAAACGAAATCTTAATCACTGTTACACCATCCTTAGTCAACCCATGTACAAATTATTTCAATTTTTCTCGTGTTGTATTCAATTGTGCAATTTCATTTGAAATGTATGGGAGCATCTTACTATAAAACAGGTCAATTCGTAACTATGATGTTGAATGGGAAAAGAATAATGATGACCTTATATACTAACAGACAATTTGGCTTTTTTTTTTTTTTTTTACCAAAGATAAAAGAGTCAAACCCGCAACTTCTTAATTGAGTATGGAGAGACTATGCCATTTGAAGTATAACTCATTGGTAGACAATTTGGCTTCTTGACGTTGGACTAAAAACACAATTAATTGTTAATTTTGTCATACTAGAAATTTGGATATAATAATAACATCTTATCTTATTTTATTTTTTGTTAATGGTTGAAATTGTCTACACTATCCAGATGTCAGTAGAAGCAGGCAAATCTCTTGCCGAAAAATAAAATAAAACAAAGGAACGTAAGAACTAAGGATTTGAATCATTCAAATTTCAAGAGTGATAAAATGGATTGAAAAAATAAAGTATGGAGGAGGATTGGTAACTATTGTGAAATAAACAATAATAATTGTTTCACCCTTCTTGTGATTAATTTGGCTTCAGAAAATATTTTGGGGATTTAATTGATAAAGATTACAACTTATCAATTAATAGACATAGGTAGGAAGGGCGATGAATAATCCTATTTTAAGATATTGATCTCTATTCTCTAAAGTCCAAATAATATACAAGTGTTGATCTATACTCATTTTCTAGTAGGCCATAAGTCTTTCTGTTGGAGGGAAAAGTTTTCACGATACAAAAACTAAGCTGATGAGGTGATTATATCTCACATAAAATGGCTACTTTGAGCGTTCATATGAAATCACTTTCTCTTTCAAGATTTATAGATGTCAAAATGGCTACTTGGGCCTTCATATGAAGTCACTTGTATAAGGTGTTTCTACGAAATTTCCAAATAATATTATTGTCTTTGAATCTTCCAGTTTCCCGAGGATCTACCTGAACCACCATCTTTGGACTGCAGAGATTGGACCATCCAGGAATGGTGCATAGCGGTGGATAAACGGGATAAACGTCCTCCCAATTGTAGCCCATACATTCCGATGATAAGCAGAGGTAACAGGAGCTTGACACATGAGCTTCAAAAGCTACAGGAAGCAAGACAGCAAAATAAAAGCCATTACTTTTTTTTCATTTGATTGTGTTGCAGGCTGGGTTCTACGGAATACTTGCTAGCAAAAGTTGGAGAAGTATATTACTAGCTTGCAAAAATTACATCTGTCTAATCAATTAACCATTCTTTTGGGTTTCATAAATTAAAAACATTACCATATTGCAATATAAACAATCATGAAAAAGAATCATTTCCTGAAACTACACATTAAAAAAAAAAAAAAGAGGAAGTCTAGGACAGCAGTGGACAACAGTTTTATTAAAATTTGGCAGACTTAACCATAAAAAAAAAATAAATAATTTTACACTATGTAATTTCACACCATTAAAAATACTAATAATAGTTAATTAATGATTATAAATCACAAAATTTGCTGGTTCTCTAACATCCCTTGTTACAAAATTCATGAGGCAAAAATAAAAATTTAGATTTATTGATTGAATCATGTGCCTTATGTAACTAAAATAAAAATTGAGATTTATTTGATGTTTCCTGCAAGAAAAGAAAGGAATGGAGAGAGAGAAGATACCTTCCATTGTTCATCATGAAAAAGTTAGAGAAGTATCCTTGTAAAACTTGGCCTTGGAGTCGAGGTAGGAGTCCAGCAAGTCCATCATCCTCATCACCTGCGCTGCAAACGGCGACGCAGCTGCCTTCTCATCCTCTTTCCCATTCTGCCCCTGATTCTCGCCGTGGGGCCTACTGGTGGAATCTGCGCGCTCGATCTTCGAATGCTCCTTGAAAACCTGCTCCAACGACTCGTTGTAATCACTAACTAACTAACTAACTTCCCATAACGGCATAATTAAGAAAAATAAGTTATATCGATAATATTTCATTAGAATCATCCATATAACTCAACGAAACATCATACAAATTACAAACCACTCACAAAGCTCAAACACCAAATAACTAGAAAGCACATGCAAAATTATTAGACAATTATCATTTCCCTCAACACCACCCCCTCCAAATAAATAAATAAAATCATTAGTGACGGGTTGGATTTACCGATATATATTAGTTTGGGCCAAGATTATAATTTCTTTTCGGCTCATATTAAAACAAATAAAAGGCCTTTAATTTTTTTTTTGGGTCGGTGAATTGGACAACCTCTAATCCTAAGTACCCCAATGAATTGGACAACCCTAATCCTAAGTACGCCACAACACACCCACACACTCTTCACATATTTTATTTTTATCATATTTTTCCTCAATTGCATTCTCTAAGGTTTGAACCCTAGACTTTGAGGTAGAAAAGAGAAAAAAATACCATTAGAGCCAAGACTCATTGACAAAGGCCTTTAATTTGACAAACACTAATTAAAACTCCAAATTCATTAAAAAAAAAAAAGATTCAAATTAAAGTCTTAGATAGTATACACACATACATACCTACGCATAGGTATATTTGAATTTGAAATTAGTAAATTACAACACACATGCATGGAAAAAGCTAGTTTACACATATGGAGGCCGTGAATAAATCATGAATCAGGTATCATGAATCAATTACTATATTCTAACTTTTTATTTATCTTATGAAGAAATTCTTTCCTTTAGAGTTGAGTCACCAAGAATCAAACTATAAAGTTTTAGAGTTGAGCCCTAGGTCTTCCTAAAACCCAATTCCACTGCATCATCATTTACATATTCATGCCTCAAAGTGATTTTTATCAACTAGTAATTTTGTGTGACACTCTGGTTCTTTATGTTATACTTAACAAAACTAAATTTTTTTTTGCCTATTTAATGATAGGATATAT
Source organism: Arachis ipaensis (assembly GCF_000816755.2). Taxonomy (NCBI): domain Eukaryota; kingdom Viridiplantae; phylum Streptophyta; class Magnoliopsida; order Fabales; family Fabaceae; genus Arachis; species Arachis ipaensis. The sequence continues at coordinate 130,562,399 of NC_029788.2, read as the reverse complement.
ATATGATTGCATAAAAGTAACAAAAATATTTCTCTTTCATATGACATATTTTTTACTTATATCTTTAAATATCTTGATATTTGATCTAAACAAGACACAAAAGAACAAAATTTCATATCTCAAAAATGATGGTGCAATAAAGCAATCAAAAGAAAAATGCACAGCAAATAACACGGTTATGGAAGAAGACGATGATGAAAGCATTCTTCCACCATCAACTACGGCGACATTATCCTCTCACAAGTACTTAATGATGAATGACATTGTTAAAGACGTCTTACAAGAATTTGTGAATCTCACAAAACAAATGATCAACTCGAGTAATCAAGTTAGGAAACTAGCTATCCAAAATGAGAATTTCTTAAAAAAGTCTCAAAGTCGAGTTGAAGTGCTATTAAAATACATAGATTTTTTAGAAGACAATCAAGCGATGTCTGAACAAGGAGAAGATCTTTTAAAAAATCAAGGATAAGAGATCTGATGTCTAGTTTCTATTTTTGCTGCTGTGGCTGAAAAACTTGTTTCTAAAATACTGTTTTTGTTATTTCTAAGTCTTTGGATACTTTTGAAATTATTTATTTTCTTTGGATAACTGTAATATTGACTCCTTGATAATGCTTTAACACTAATTCTGATGCCTGTTTTGCTCTGATAGGTTGATTATTGAACTTTTATTGCTATTATCATCATTTTTGTGCAGGTTTACTCACTTACCTTTCTTGATAACAAAAAAGGGGAGTAAGAGTGAAAATGAATTGAAATATTTATGATGCTTGAGGTAGGCTGCAGTTTCTATTTTGAAATTATTATTTTCAGCTTTGATTGTGAATATTAATTACACTTGTTTTTTTTTATCATAACTCTTATTAGTATCTGATTTTTTTATTAAGTAACTCTGATTAATGTTGGTTTTAAGGTTGTTTGATAATGCTTTTTGATCAGATTAACATTCTTATAAATAATTGCTAATGATCAATCTGGTTGGCTCATATATAAATTTTTTTGAAAAGTTAGGATGTTTGGCATTGCTTCTATGTGAATTTGTTATTATCAAGTTGAAAAATATAAATATTTAGGCAAGTCTAGTGATTAAAAGAAATAGGGAGTTTCACATCAAAGTAAACATCAAAGAAAAGTTCCTAAAACTCTTTCCATCTTTTTTCAATTCATTTTATAATATTTGTCGTCAAGAAAAAAATTGTTGAATTTAAAGAACTAACAACATATTATAGATGATGCTAAATATTATTATTGAATTAAAAGTCAATTATAAGTGTGATTAGTTTGTTTAGTAGGGGTGCATAGATCCGGTCCAGTTCGAAGGTCTGGCCCGATCCCGAACACTTTAGGAGCTAATTTGGTGTGATTTCATCGGGTTTAGGGCCGGATAAGAGTCTCAAAAATAGACCCGGTTATTATTTCGGGTCAGGTCCGAACCATAGCTTGGGTCACCCGAAGTCGGCCCGGTCATCATACACAATTAATATTTTGTGTTATTAGTGATGGATCATGACTATTCTTATGTGGAATTTAAGCATTGTAAACCTTAATATTTTGTGTTATTAGTCATTATAAGACTATAAATTAATGTTTTATGTTTAGAATACATAAGACTTTAGACTAATGCATAATATTGTGTTATTTGTATTGATTTAAATATTTGGTATTATTAGACAATATTAGTATTGATTGTGGTTTTGCTTTAGTATTGATTGTGGTTATGCTTTAATTTTAAAGAATGGTTGGTTCTTGTTATATTTTTCTAAGTGAATTTTACCATGTTAAATAATGGTTGGAGTCTTGGAAATTTGGATATTTTTATATGCTAGCTTACAAGAAGGTATCAACGTAATGTAATGTTAATGACCTGATTTTCACCCGGTATAATTGTGGCCCGAAAGTGTATTGATTTCATCGGGTCTAGGATCGGATTCGGGTCTAATAAATAGACCTGGTGTATAGTTCGGGTCGAGTCTGAGTCACATCAAACCCGACTTCACCCGAACTATTTACACCCCTTTGTTTAGTATGTAAAAAATTAAACTAATCAACACTGGCCTAAGAAGCATGAAAACAGGCCTATACACACACAATCATGGACCATGAAATATTTGTTACCGTCACAAATCATTTCCATAAAAACAAAAGCAAGCATTTAGCCAAAAGAAAAAAGAGAAAGCATCTGGACCAAGAATAAGCCTAAGCCCATCTTAAGAGATCCAAGCCCATTCACTTATATGGTTGCTAGTTATCACTAACCAAATTGAAGAAAAGTAATTCATTTCCATCAAAACCAAATCATAGCATCGAACCAAACTTTCTCTTGACTCTTTTTCATCACCCACATGAAAACTCAGAAGTAAAACAAGAAAAAAGAGAAGTTCTAATTAGGGCAAAAACAAAGTATAAAAAGTAGGTTACCAATTCAATCAAAGAAAAAAAAAGTTAAAGAAGTTAAGGCTAAAGGCAAGAAGTCATATTTGAAGGGTAAATCGCAAAAAATATTTCTACATTTATGTTTCATTGAAATTCGATGAAAAAATCTTCTCCTTGAATGCACTGAAGTAAAAAGTTCAAGAATCAGACTTGGAGTTAAAGCAAGAATAAAGGGCTCAGATTCTAGAAGTAAGATGAAAAAGGTTGAAAGAGAAGATAGAAGATATAAAGACATATAAGATTAAATCACTACTTCTACTCTATCTCTCTTCTCTGTGACACTGTTGTTTCTATTGATTTTGGAGAAGAAAAATTCAAACATGTGTAAGCCAAAGTTTAAGTTTTGGAAGCTTCACTCCTCTACTAAAAGGTGAACAGCTAAGGATTGAAGTAAGGAATGAAAGCACAAAGTTTGGGTTCGCATAGTTTACAGAGCTATTGCCTTCTTCTCTTTTATGGTTCTCATTGAATATTTTATTTTTTCAGTTTAGTCTTTCTTTGTTTCAATGGAAAAAAGGCAACACAGTGAAGATTGTAAGAAAAAGTCATTGAGTGAAAAAATGCAGAAACAGTTAGACTTGGAAAAAAGCCAATGTTTATTCCATAAATTTTTTGTACATTTTCCTGTTTTGTTGTCATGATCCTGAGGAGATTTCATTGCAAGTTGGGTGAGCATTTTGCTGATGAAAGCTAAGGTGACTTCCTAGTCAAATCTGGTTTGGGTTAGAAACTGAATTTGTCCCAAATAGGATTGCGTAGAATCTTAGGAAAATTGGTATTTGTAATTTTGTTCAAAGATAGTAAAATTTTGTCATTGTTGTGATGGAGACCGAATGTAGGCTACATTATACTGAGTAGCTGAATCAGAATATATGACTGTATAACTTCTCTTTGTCTTCTCTGATTCTGGTTTTGCACTTTAGGAGACAAAATAAAGAAAAAATTATTCTAAAAGACTATTAGGAATATTTAATTATTAAAAAAGACCTTTAATACCAAAATTATTAAGAAGGACCAAATCTTTTTATAATATTTAAGAAGAAGAACCAAATCTTTTTTATCCTTTTTTTGTTAGGTAAAGATCACAAAAATAAATAAATAAATAAATAAAAATTACTAAAATTTTAAGAGAAATAAAATTTATCAATATAAATATTATAAAAAATAAATAAAAAAATAATTAAAGATATATTTATCTCCTTATAAAAAGATTTGGTTCTTCTTCTTAAATATTATAAAAAAATTTGGTCCTTCTTAATAATTTTAATATTAAACATTTTTTTAATAATTAAATCTTCTTAACGGTCCTTTAAAATAATTTTCTCCAAAACAAAATTGTATCCTAATTATTCTATCCAACTATACTTCACAGTAATACTCTTTTTACGTAGTTCTATTTTGACTCCTTCTTTAATAAGAGATATAATAAAAGTATCTCCTACTTTTCTATAAGAAGTGACTCAACAGAATCTAAAATGATACATTCAGTTTGAAAAAAAAACAAATAAAATTAAAAAAATTCTAAATTCAACTTTCATTCTCTAAACCACTTATATCTATTATCTTCGTTTTAAAAATATGTTTTTTTACTTATCTTTTTATTTTTTACGTTCATTGAAAAGTAATTAAATTTCTAGAAATTAAGATTCATAATGATATCCTTCATCACCGCCAAATTAAATTATTGGTGCATAATCAACATGAAGTAGTGCTCTACCTGATTTACCAATTTAAAAATAAAATTTTGGAACAAATCTTAACCTTGAGCTAATATTATTGTAGATTAATTAAACATAAAAAAGCCAATATTCCTTTTTCCCTGATGAAAATTAAAGCTCAAACCATATAATTTAATTTCACAAACATACACCACATTACAAGCTCAAAACTAATTAACATGCGTACACCTCTCTTTCACACAAACTAAAAAAGTACATAGAAATTGAAACCAATACATTGAGATCGCTTATTTATTCTACTGGCTAGTAAAATAAAAACATACACACTGGTAGATACGTGCATACAATATAGAACAAGGAGTTCAGATTATGCATTTGGACATAGTCAAAACTCGCGTACAATTATT
>NC_029788.2:130554047-130557025 GCF_000816755.2 Arachis ipaensis | reverse complement strand
AGATATATAATTTTAAAAATTTGATTAAATTATTATCTAATAATTATCAACTTTTAATATTATATAAAAATAACTGTACCTGAATTTTCACTTTGGATATATATATATATTAAACGGAAACAGAGTTAATTTAATATGAATTATTGTTTGTTCTTAGACGACCTCAATTATTAATGAAGGCTTAATTATTAGGTGGCGAGCAACGACGCGTGTATGGATTATTAATGCATCCTCTATATGGAGTATTGGCCGTAGGATTAGGAGGTGTTGTTCCGTAAACATTGCGATTAGCAACAGAGGCAACAGGATTAGGAGGTGGTGGATGATATGCTCCTCCTCTTCCATATGGATTATTTCCAAAAGCAGGTGCTCCTCGACTAGATCCAATAGGAGTATTGGGACGAGGAGGTGGAGGTGGAGGTGAAGGTTCTTTTCCAGGTCTTGCTCCTCGATTATATGGATCACCTGCATTGAGTTTGTCATTCACAATTTCTTTATTTTGACAAATTTATTTTTAAGGAAACAAAATTGACAAATCGTTTTCTTATTTATATTTTAGAGAAAGCCGATCAGTATTTAACCAACAAAAAAGTGAGTAATTTCACATCATTAGATATAATCTCGTACCATTAAAAATACTAATTAATGACTATAAATTACAAAACCTATTGTCCCTAATATTCTTCTATATTTTATATCAATATTGTATTAGCCAAAATAATTATTTTTTATCTTTTAAAAGTTTAAATAATTTAATATATTTTTTATCAATATTTTTTTAAGAATTAATTTAGCCACAGAAAAAATTGATCAGCACCCATTTGATATTTCACTCAAATAGCAAATATAACATATATCAAGTTTATCATCATTGTTGTTGTATCCTTGCTTTTGGCTTCTGTAATCTTCCTTCCCTTCTCAATATAAAAATTAGCCTTCATCTTATGACTATTAGGAAATATTAAAGATTAGAATTCAATTTTCCTTTTAATTTATTTGCATGCATGGGTTTAGTTTATAGTCTTACAATAAGGTGTATGTAGTAGTAAGGGTTATGCAAGTAAATTATATGTCTTACTAACTAATTATTAATAGCCACATATATAATGTCATACTTAGTATACTAATTTAAGGAATACTCTATCTTACCTTTGATTGGTTGAACTTCTCGAGCTGCTAGAGTAGTTGAAGAGAGTAGGAAGGGCATGGAAGCCAAAAGTAAGAATGCAATATAAATGGCCTTCATGCTGTGATTATAATGAAACTACTATACTATAGTGTATATGTTGTTATATATGTTTTTTCTTTTTTTCTTTTTTTCTTTTTTTCATGGCTATATGTCCCAAGCTGTTGTGTATTTATATTGCCCCAATACCGTGTATGGAGGGGAGGGAAGGGATTTCAAATTTTCAATTACGCATATAGATGTTAAAGTCTAAAATAGACTTAATAAATATATTAATAAGAGTCATGTTAACAAATGTCCGAAAATTACTGATTAGTTAAAATGTTAATTAACAAAAAATGTTTTTATAAAAAAAAACTAATAGTTACGTTTTGAACTTAATTTTAATATGTTTATTAATAAATAAAAGATAAAGATTATTTTTTGTCTCTTAAGTTTGGCAAAAATTTTAAAAATATCTTTAAGTTTTATTTTGTTTTAATTTTGTCCCAAAAATTTTCGATTTATATTAAATATATCTCTCGCAACTAATTTTTCAAAAAATTAGGATCAATTTAATAATAATTTTATAAGAACAACCTTCAATACAAACAAATTAAGTATAATTTTCATGCATTATTGTTGGATTGGTCTTAAATTTTTTAAAAATTTAATTGTCGATGGCAACATATTTGATACAAATTAAAACAAAATAAAACTTATGAATATTCTTAAAATTTTTTTCAAACTTAAGAAATAAAAAATATACTTTACCCATAAATAAAAAATTCTACTAATAGCAATTTTAATTAATATTCTAATTAGAGTAATTATTACAAAAAAAATCATAAATTAATGGGAAGACTTGGTCAGTGGATTATGATGGGTTAATTAATATGATAATTTAAATATTTATCGATGTAGAATCGTTGAGTAATAGGAGCTACCGAGCTACCATATTATTCTATGTCATAGGAATAAAATATTTGCTGGTAAAAAGACCTAAAATCTTATTTGATTCAAATATAAATAAAATTGAATTTCTGATAATATAGAGAGAGGGAAAGTATAAAATCTAACTTTTAGTTATTATATTTATATATGAGAAAGTATAATAAATTAGTTTTTAGTTAGCCAACTTTAAGATTTAAATTTATAGTTTAAAATTAAACATTTATAATCTAAAATTTAAGACAATATAATTTTTAAAAAATTTAATTTGTTGATGTTGCGGCAGAAAAGAGTATATATAGTTTGGGTAATGTAATGTTAATAGAAATTTAGTGTACAAAATTAATATTAATTGATCGTCACACTTGCCGTTGACTAGAAAAATGACAAAGCCGAAGACTATACTTTAACATTAGCATCTATCAACTCTATATATAAACATATATCAATTAACAAAATTTATTACTATTATTCAGGTAATCTAGAGGGACTACAAGTAGTCAAAATTTTCCCTTTATAAAATCTAGTGATTGCTTTGTTCACCATTTATAATTATTTCATAGACGAATTCAAAGGTTTATTTTCTTGTCCCTTATTACCTTCACTTGACTAAACCTAAGATTGTATTATGCGTATGAAACCGTTCATGACCAATGTATACATATAATTTTTAGGAGTGATAGGGTCAGTAAATTTTGTATTTTGTAATTATTATTTAGCTATTAATAATATTTTTAATGGTATGAAATTACATCCAATAGTGAGAGACCATTCATTTTTTTTTATGACTAAGTACTGATCAGATTATTAAAAAACTGCTGACCCCTAAACTTTTTCTATAAATTTTCTGCGTCAAGCTTAA
>NC_029788.2:130551960-130554042 GCF_000816755.2 Arachis ipaensis | reverse complement strand
CATATGAACGAACTATTCAAATTTCTAAGTGAAAAAAATGGATGGACGAAGATTGGTAACTATTCAAATCATGTTCTTCCTATCCTCATGAAAAACAGAATTAAAATAATGTAATCACCATATACCATGAAATAACTGCATGAATTAAACAAAGCACTAATGCAAAATGAAATTGGTCATTCCAATTTTTGCCCATACATTCCGATCAAACAAGACATATATTTCCAAATTTAGCCAGTAACTCGTTCCCCGCTTGACTATTCAAACTAGAGATGTACATAAATTGGATGAGGTGGGATTCGTCTTGATTCGAATCTTATTTTAAATAATGATCGGATTTATTTTTGATACTCTTATTTAGCTCTAAATCTAGTAAAATTATACTACTTTTAGATTACGCTAAAATCATGTCTAAATCGGTGAAGTTTGAATTTTGATAAATTTTGCGTCAAAAAACAATGATGCACTTATTTATAAAGAAGAAAAAAATATACTTGTTACTGAGAAATTAATATCCATATTTGAACTTGAATTTGTCAATAAATTCTAATTTCGTGTTTTTTTTTTTTATTTTCTAATTTAACTAAGTGTGATTAAAAATAGGTTTAATTACTCTGTTGGTTCCTATAGTTTCGTAAAATTTTCAATTAGATCCCTATACTTTTTTCCTTTTTAATTGGGTTCTTGCACTAATTTTTTTTTTCAATTAAGTCCCTCTTAGTAGTAATTGGCTTAATTTTATAGGGACACAACTAAAAAAAAAAAAGAATTGGTATAGGGACCTAAATAAAAGGAAAAAAAAAGTGTAGGGACTCAATTAAAAAAAAATTGGTGCAAGGACTCAATTAAAAGAAAAAAAAAGTATAGGGATCTAATTGAAAATTTCGCAAAACTATAAGGACTTACAAAGTAATTAAACCTTAAAAATAAAACAATAAGCTTATAATAATATAACAGAATATTAGAATTAATTTAAAATATATATACCTTTTTTAGTCCCTTTAAAGGACACATAGGGCTAAGTGAAGCTGGGTTCAATTTAATCCGGACCCAATCTTAAATAATATGATCGAACCATGTACACTCCTTATTCAAACAAGACATATATTTCCAAAAACCATTAGTGATGGGTTGAATTTACCATGATTAGTTTGGGCCAAAATAATATTTGTTCTTTTGGTCTCAAAGCCTAAAAAATGCTTTTTATTTGACAAACAATTATTAAAGCCTTACGGCCTTACAGTTTTGTTACGCACATACACGTACGTGTAGGTAAATTTGAATTTGAAATTACAGCACACACGTAGACGATACATATTACATCTATTACTCTATTAATATATATTAATATATATTATATTATATTTTATATATGAGAAAGTTTAGGAATTAACATTTTTATTAAGGATCTCGCTAGGGAGACAATGGACTATTTGTACAATGTGTACAATGGATTATTGAGTTACAAAATGAACATCCCCATACTATTTAGAATAACCATACGAGTACTAGCGATAATAAACATCTTCCCAAAAGCTTAAACTAATTTTGGGGTTCACCAAGAATCGAACTCTTGACCTTTCGGATCTAGCGCTCTAATACTATGTCATGATACCACTCATCCCAAAAACTTCAGCTAATGAGAAAAGGTAACACTAATGATTATATCTCTAATACTTCCTAAACCTCCATTGTACACATTGTATAAATATTCCATTGGCTCCTCATACTTTCCTTTTTATTAAAATTTGGCTAACACTTAATCAGCAAAAAAAAAAAAAAATCTCATACCATTAAAAACACTAATAATGACTAATTAATGACTACAAATTACAAAATTTGTTGGACTTCTAGTACTTCTCATTATATATAAAAAATAAGAATCACTACAAAAAAAAATATGTTTTAGTGACAATTTTTTAGTGGTAATAATATAATGACCATTAATTCTTTAATTTAAGTTATATTTTTACAACAATTATATATTTGCCGTTATTACTATATTTTATAATGGTAATTGTCTTTATTGCCACTAATAAATACAAAAAAAAAATTTGTCTGTAAAAAATTTTTAGTGGCCAT
>NC_029788.2:130546080-130551543 GCF_000816755.2 Arachis ipaensis | reverse complement strand
GAATATGGCTAATATTATTATTATTAAAATATTTTTTAATAAAAAATTTTAGTGGCTATAAAATTATGGCCAGTATTATTCTTATTAAAATTATATTGTAATGACAATTATTATTATTACTATCACTACCTTTTTAATAAAATATTTTTAGTGGCCATAAAATTATGGCTAGTATTATTTTTATTAAAATAATTTTGTATCTAAATTAAAGAAATAAGAGATTCAGAGAAATCAAAGAAAGTGATCTTAGAGAAGAGAGAGCCTAACCTCACCGTCGAAGCTCGCCGTAGCAGTCGCTGCCGCCCTCGCCGCCGTAGTTCAGATCAAGCAACTGTGCTCTTTGACTTAGATCCTTCTATCATTTTCTATGTTGTTCAGAGAAGAGAAAGGCTCATATCTATCTGTTTCTATCCTTCTCTCTCATTTTCGATTTAGGGCTCACGAACTCGCTCTTTGATTCAGATCCTTCTTGCAGCTCCAATCTGCTCCTTTAGGTATCGCCGAGTCGACTCGTTCGCAACTTCGATTTACTGTACTCTCTTTTACAACTCCTTCATTTCATTCTCTTACAAGTTAGATCTTCGCGTTTGCGTTACTCATTATTTTCACTGTTTTAGATCTTGCGGTTTCAGTTCTTAAGTTTCGAATTTAGTTTTTTGCTATTAATGCTAATTTTTGTTCGTGCAACTGAAGCTATGTGTCCTCAATTGAACTGTTATTTGGTTTATTTTTATTTTTAATTTAAGATGTGAGATGATAAAGAAATCTGCAATTTGGATGATACCTGATTAATGTTCCTTTGATGTGTGTTTTTAGCTTACGAGCTTAGTTTGAGTGTTTTAATCTATATATAAAACCATAAGATTTGTTATTATTTTTTCAATTTATGTGCGTAACTAAAATTAGACAATCATTTGGGATCAAATGAGTTTTGATCAAGTGACTGCCTCATAGAAATAGGGGATCTGAAGTCTAAACAACTAGAAAATGTTTATTATTATTATTATTTTCATCTTTTTTAATTTATTTTATTTTATTTAATACACTCCTGCATTTATTTGATATTACATTTTCATCCAAACAGCTTGTGTATTAGTTGTAATGTAAGTAGAGTATTAGGTAATGTGTTTAATGGGAGTCTTGTTGATTTCATCTTATTTGGATATCCTTTATTTATTTAATTTTCAATGAGTAAAGTAATTCTATGGATCTGCAGTAGTGTATGAACTCCAGGGACATAATGTCATACTTAGAGACTGCATTGAGCAACTAATAGCTATAGAATCATCTAGAGATAGCCTTGTATCTCATCTGAGAGAGGTTTACAGACAGGTAATTTTTATTGTTGCTTTTTTTTTAGAAGTGCTGTAACTTGTAATATGTTATTCTAATTTGGTTTGGTTACCATGAATTCAAGCTGGATTAACTCTGAAGCCAGATTTAGGTTTAAAACTTATCCAGTTATAGAGTAATTATATAGTATCTATTGTCTATGTTTTGATATAGTAGCTCGCCTAAATTTTGTACAATCATTAATCTGAAAATTAGTAAGTTTACTAAGTATGTATTGATTTATGGGCTGCCAGTTTTGTGTTTGATAAAATGCCAAAATAAACTTTTAGGTTTTATTTATGTCTCTCTTTAGTGCATGTGGCAAATAACGATACTGTACTGATTGGTCTATTGATAGCTACTAGATTCTTGAGCTTGGTGAATAGTCAGTTGTTTTATTTTGCTTTGACTGTTCTAGTTTGGGGTCTTTGATCTTTTTTCCTCACTAAAAAATATGTTTCTACTTTGAGATTTATCAATATCCAGTATCTAATATTAGTTTAGGAAGTATTTTTGTAATTAATTATTATAATTTTTATGTAATTTACATGCATTCAATAAACAAATGTAGCCAATAAATTATTTGGTTTTCACTTTAAATATATTTGTCAATGTTGATTTCTAAATAGAGAGGTCTAACACACATTAATTATATTAATTTTGTATAGCAAAATAGGTACAACTTAAGTGAATTCCAAAACCCTTATTTTTTACTAAAACTTTGTATTTGTATTTTTAAGAGTAAAGTATCGTTTTTGTCCTTAATGTTTGTGGTAAGTTTTAAAATTGTCCCTAACATTTTAATCGTTCTATTTAAATCCCTAACGTTTCAAAATTGACTCAATATTGTCCTGGCGCTAGGGATCTGTTAACAGAATTGACGACGGGACAAGATTGAGATGATTTTGAAACATTAGGGACTTAAATAGGACGAAAACATTGGGGATAAAAACAATACATAAAAATAAATTTTAACTTAATTTTATCTTTCAATAATATCAATTTTTTACTGTGCATAATATTCAATTATTTTTTAATTACATCTAAATAAATTATACTTAATTACATTACTTTCATTTTAAATAAATTTATTTTTTTATAATTTTAAAAAATTTTGATACATTAGAGACAAAAGATATAATTTATATTTTATTGTATATATATTATTTTTTTCTTTTCTGCAAATTTATATACTAGTCATTCTACAAATATTTTATGATAACTAAAAATCTTTAAGAGTAAAATTATAAAAAAAATTAATTTATTTAAAATGAAAGTAATATGATTAAGTGTAATTTACTTAGATATGATTAAAAAATAATTGAATATTATGTATAGTAAAAAAATGATATTATTGAAGGATAAAATTAAAATTTATTTCTATGTATCGTTTTTGTCTCCAACATTTTCGTCCTATTTAAGTTTCTAACATTTCAAAATCGTCTCAATTTTGTCCTGCGGTCAATTCTGTTAACCTTTCCCTAAACAACATTGAGTCAATTTTAAAACGGATTGAAACATTAGAGATAACTTTGGGACTTATCCCAAACATTGGGGACAAAAACAATATTTTACTCTATTTTTAAATATAGTTACCAATACATACTAACATGTAGTATCTAATTCTTTTGTCTATTTATTTAAATTCTATGATTTTGAATTCTTTATTGTAACTGATATTGTGTATGTTCTGATCTTCTTGACTTTATGAATTCACTGTTTGTGGTGATATGATGCTGCTGCGGTTGCGTGATGGGATCCAAATTGCCATTTTTCATTACAAGAGGTCTTTTAAGTCACGAGGAAGTTAATTGGATTTTAATTTTGGTCATTACACAAGAGGTCCATTTAATTTATTTAAACTTCTATATTTAGCTAGGAGCATAGATAAAAACATGGTAACTAACTTTATTCATTCTAATAAATATCTTTTATCAATGAATCTTCAATTGTTTTTTTTTTTATTTATTTTATCTATTAAAATTCTGCTGGCTAATTAGTTTATAGAAATCTTATTAAATTTCTCTTCTTAAAAATTGTGCTGCATATATATTCCGAAGTGATGTTATAGTATGGTTCTTATTATCAGTTTTTTTTTTTACCCAGGATTTGGACACATAAAATTTTTACTTTAGAGCTGGATTATTTATTTATTTATTTATTTATTTTTGGTGAGTAACAGCTTCAACTTCTATTACTCTATGAAAGCGCAAACCTTGGCATCTTTAAGAGCTTGCATAAATTTAAATGTCAATCCTTTTTCTCTATTTAGTAGTAATATCAATTAAAGGTGCCTAAGTTATATCAAAGTGAACAAACTATTTCTATGTTGACATTTAGTGTATTCTCTAGAAGATATCTTTTGTTACCTGCAATATATGAGACGCAAAAGAACAAACATTTTTTTTGTCATTTCAAAAACTTTTTCGATTTAAATTCCTAAATGTTATAATATAGATTATATGGTCAATTAATGTACTGGAGAACATTCATTATTTTTAAAACAAAATAAGGAGCAATATTGTATAAAAAGGAATGGAATGGACAAAATTCAAATAACAAATAGGTTAATTAAAATTAATAAAAAATCTTACTGAATATTTAAGAATGGAAAGTAGCCAACAAATAGATTTTTGTAGGCAAAAAGATAAAATATAAAACATCAAAAACAAAAGTCACTATCGGCCCTATTCCTAACACCATTGTAATAGTTTGTACATTGTAATAGTTTGTACTACATATATGTATGTTATGCTATATATCATAAATAATTAAATATTCTTATTATTATTCGTTTATCATGCATAATCAATCATTGGTTTGAATTATAATTTTGTTGATGTTCTTCGTATTGTTGTGTCATTTTCTTTTAGATGGAAGAAAATTTAAAAAGTCGGTCGAATATTTTTACTATTTTTTTTTTAAAGTCAGAACTTTAAGAAAGGAATAAATTCGATTCGATTCGTAGATTGATTTACTGTAATCACATCAATAATGAAGTTGTAAAAAATTTTACTGAAAGTAACATCAATTGATTCTTTGGATTGTTGTAATGATGAAAGTAAAAAATTTGTAAACAAGAATTAAAATTTAATCTAAACAAAAAGATTAATGCTTACCGAAATTAATTAGAAAAAAAACCGTGACACTTGATTTACTTTTTTTTCGGTATCTCTCATCATACTAATTTTGAACGTTGAAAATAGATAATATTATGATGTACTTTAAAAATAGAATTATACATTTATTAGCCAATCTTAAATTTGAATAATAAAAATGAGTTTTTTAAGGAAAAATCAATTGGATGTTTGATTACTCAATAGCACACTACTTAGTACTTATCAATATAATTTTTATATTTATTACTTGATTACTTAATAACATAATGTTACAAATTTTATTGTTATACACATACATAATAGCCTTTTTACATATAATAAGTGGAATACACTAATATGAAATAGTAGTAAATTAAAAAAAAAAAAATTATCTATGCTATCAAAAGTAGAGGATGATATAGTATTTTATTCTATAAAATAAGTTTTTATGCACAAAAAATTTTTCAAAATAAAAATAATAACTATTACTATTAATCAATATGTACTAACTAATTTTGACATTAGATTAATATTTAGTCGATACATAACACGAATTTTACACTAGTATAATTAGCAACATACTATATAATGGTAAAAACATTGAGAAAGAAACCATGATGAGTTTATTTAGTAATCAATTCGATGCGTTTTGTAACAATGGTTCTCCCGCCACAGCTGCACAGTAGTACATGTTAAAAATGTGAATCGAAAATTGAGAAAACAGAGATATAGAAAGAAAAAGAAAAAGAGAATTATTATTGCTTAGGATACAAGAATTAGAGAATTCAACTCCCTTAGAATGAAGGAATCAGCTTATGTAAGCCAGCTTTTCATGAAAATTTTTAAACTAACTTCTTCACATGTTAGTTCCTTTAACAGTTTAACTAATGGAAATTAAATTTTTACTAATTTAAAAATTGAACTCTAACTAATTTAGACAATAATTTATATCAGTAACAGTACATACCAAGTTTCTTTTTTTTTTTTATATTTTTATTTTTTTATCTCAAAAAACCAAAAAATAGACTTTATC
>NC_029788.2:130539594-130545850 GCF_000816755.2 Arachis ipaensis | reverse complement strand
TTTTAGATTTTTTAGTAATGTATAAAATATTACAAATAGAAAAAATTATTAATTATGAGAATTCTTTATAGAATTATTATATAAGACAAATTAGATTAATCCAATTCCTATAACATGTAGAACTTTGATACCCATTGTTCATTTTATGTAAAATAAAATATTAGAATATCTCTAAAAGTTTTTATTGCTAAAAAATATACTTATAAATGCAGCCATTTACCAAAATAGCTCTTTATATCAATAGTAGGAATCAAATTTTTAGAATTTTGTTAACAAATTTTCTAAAAATATTTGTTAAGAATATAAATGTTTTTTTTTAAATTATAAATTAGAATGTTTTTAATGATATCAAGGACATATAAAAAATATAACAATTTATATATCTTCTTTAAAATTTTAATTTTTAAAATAAATAATTTTATGACAATTACATTATAACCACAACAGATTAAAATGCGGTAGCAGTAGTGTGTTTATCAGTGGTGTTCGACCAAAAAGTTGAGATGAGAAGAAGGAACATAACAAAAACCAAAAGAAAGAATAGAATTAAATTTTAAAGTGGTCCTAAACTTGTAATTGAGCTTTGAATTTGTGCTTGAATTTAAAATTATTTTAAATTTGTCTCTGAACTTAATAACAGTCGTTCCTGAGGTATTTTTCGATGACGGATTGATAACATAATTGGATAAAAACTACCCTGAACTTATCGTCATTTTCTTCCTGGCGCCAAATACAATTGAAATGACATCTTTTTGAGTGTTACTGTGTTTCTATTTCTTACAAAGTCTCTTCTTCTTTTAATTGCTGCAACTACCGGCGCCGCTATTACTACAGCAACAGCATTGTGTTGCACCATTAGAAGCCATTTTCTTTCGTCTCCAACCAACCACTAGCATCATTCGAGGCTCTTCAATCCCCTTTTTCTTATCTCCTTGTTTGGCCTCTTTTTCATCGTCGTTCTTTCTCATTGCTATAGTCCGTCTGCGTCGTCATCTTTTTAGGCTTCATTTTCATTGATATCATCGTTTTCTTCTCTTGTTTCATGTAGTTTTTCATCGTTGTTCCATCTCTTAATTTTTGTCTTTTTTTTTTGTAGTGTCGTTGCTTCCTTTTTATCATTATCTCTATGTCTTCCTAACAATTTTTTGATTAATTAGTTAAGTATACTTGAAATTGATAAATGAATTTATGAATTTTACAGTTAATTTAAGTTTTATCGAAATTTGTAGAGTTTAGGTGAACTCTTGAATTTCATTACCTTAATTTATTAAGTGGTTAGTTGATTGTAATTGGAAGCTGAGAAGTGTGGGTTATTGGAAGAGAAAAAAATGGAATGCTGAGGGTGTGATTGATGAGTTGAGGAAGGAGGAGAGGCGTGGAAGAGGAAGTTCATTGAATTGAGTGAGAGAGTTGGTGGTGGTGGTGGTGAAGAAGCAACGCTGAAGAGAATAATTTTAGAACAATTTTAAGTGAAAAAGTCTAGAAGACAGCATTTTTGTTAAAATTTGGCCAGCATTTAACCATAAAAAAAAATGATTAATTATACACTATTAGATATCATCTCACACCATTAAAAATATTGATGATGGTTAACTGATGGCTAAACATCACAAATTCTGCTGGCCCTCTAACACTCCTCATTTTAAGTAAACAACACTGAAGAGAATAATTTTGGAACAATTTTAATTTGAGGGACAAATTTAAGACTTGATTATAAATTTAAGAATCACTTTAAGATTTAACTTAAAAGAATATGTAATAATAATAATAGTGCCCTCCATATATATTAATTGCTAAAAAAAGATAAAAAAATAGTCGAAATTTATTTTATTTATTTATTAATTATTATAATAATTAATAAATATTAAATAAGATAAATTCAAAATGTTATAGCTAATTTTTTTTATTATTAAACATTTCTGTTAAATTATTACTACATATAACTAGTTAACTACGCCTTTTTATCTCTGTATTTATAGACTAAAATAAACAACATCGAAAAGAAGTAACACCGGCTCTTTAATCAACATTTATAACAAAATTTAAAATATGTTACTTAGGCAAATATGAATTGCTTGCTAGCTAGACTAGACAACTCTTCTGTTATTGTCATAGTCTTATTTGAAATAAACATATGCATGCTAAGTAATTTACCAAAAGAATTGGTCAGGAAGACATTTGATTATATATATTATGATATTTCTGCGCGTGATACAATCACTATCGTGAATAAAAAATGCATAGACTAAACCAAGAAGGCAAGAACTCTCCAAAAGGAATTCTTAATCACTGTTACACATCCTTATTCAACCCATATACAATAAATTATTGCATTTCTCCTTCATTTTCATTTCTGTTACATAAAAATATCCCGATGGTAAACACAGATAACTGCAGGGTGGTATAACCTGATCCAACAAGTAATATATATTTCAAATTTTTTTCATCATTCCATTGAAATTTCTTGTCCAAGCTAAGTATCAGATTATTATTATCAAGCTGTTGTGTACTTATATTGCCTGAAAACCGTGTACGAAGAGGAGGCAAGATATTTTAGACATGAGAGTCATTTAGATAAAGATATTTAAAATTTTTTTTTAAAGATATTTTTTATTTATTAAAAATTTATATATATAATCAATTAAATCGTACTATTTTTGTTAAAATTAGATTAGACAAATTAATTTAATCGAAAAAATAGTGAATTAAATCTTGAACTAGTCTAAATTAATATTATTATTTATATTAAATTTTAATTACTAAAAAATATCTTTAAAAAAAGACGTTTTAAGCGTTTTTATTTGAATAATTTTTTTCAGTTATAGATGAATATAGATGTTAATGGCTAATAAATAGACTTAATAAATAAACAAGAAGACTTTTATTAGTTAGTAACATGATTACTTGTTAATAGTAATTAGTAAGAGATACTATATTCTAAGATAGGAACAAAAAGTTTTCTGCACTAAAAGACTTATATAATCTTACTTGAAATCAATATAATTTTATTGGATTAACTGAAATAAATAGATAATTTCAATTGTAATGTAATAAACATGTAATTATAGAAGATTCGGCGAATTTATGTAAACCCTGTTAAATTAGTAGATAATTAGTCAATAAATTAATTTTTAATAAAGAAAATTAGAAATATGAATATTACATCAAATTAAGATAAAATTTATCGAAACGCACGAGAATTTTGACACTAATTTCAAAGAAAACGGTCTAAGATTGGATCGAGCAGGCTGAATCGGTTAAACTGGGCCGTGAACCCAACCGGACCAGCTTTTTAAAAGGACCCATGTCCTCTTCTTCCCCATTCCAGTAACGTTGAAGCCACAGGGGAAAGGAGAGAAAGGAATCCCGTAACCCTACGGTGAAATTCCAACTGCCGTAACTCCTCCGTCTGAGTTCCGATCGCCGCACTGTTTGCGGCCATGCGTTTACTGTGTCGAATTTTACGTTTCTACCAGAACAGTTTCATAGGTAAGCCATTAATTACTCCCAGCCACTCTTTTCTCACAATTCTTGAAAGTATGGTATGGTATTGAATTTTTTTGCTTTTTGATGTTTTAGGATCCAATTAGTTTGAGGAAAACGTTCACTCTTACTTATGTGAAGCTTGGATAAGGTGAGGATACCGTAGTTCTATTTTAACTTCATTGAATTTGAGCTTTGAGTATTAAATTGGATATATATGTGTTATAAATGTGTATTAGATTGAAAATAAATAATTAGAGCTTGAAATTGTGAATATTGGAACTTGGAGGAAGTTGGGCCTAGAGTTTATTGAGTTTTGAGGGGCTGCCTTGGTTTTAAATAAATTATTTTGGTCGCTACGTGGAAATCGGGCAAGGTATGGTTTATGTTTCTTGCATTTAATATATAATGTTCTGTGAAAACTTAGACTAGATAACCATAAAATAAGTTGAAATGTAAGTGTATATTGAATGTTTAGGAATTTGTTGATGAATATATTTGGTTAGTACTTGTTTGATAATTGGTGATTGAATATGTGGTGGAGATTATTATTTATGTTGATGTTGGTAAGAAATGTGGTTGATTGGTTGATTATATGTTTACAAGAACATTGAATGAGATTGTTTAGTGTTATTGAATGGTAGTTGATAAATGGTGTAAAGTTGTGTTGAGTTTTATTATTGGTATATGGTGTTGGGTTTGGCAAATTTAACAAGGAATGGAATGGAGTTTTTGATTGAAAATTGAGGTTTGGGTACTTTTGCAAAGGTTGGTTTTTGGCCGAACTTCGGCGAGACATAACTTGGATTCTGGATCCTCAATCTGTTTCCAATTTGTTTTAAAGTAAAAGTCGGGTTCGTGAAGTTTATTCCATTCGAAGAACGGGTGAAAAATATTTTAAATCGAAAAAGTTATGGTTGTTGGAAGATTGAATCTATAAACTGTACTTATAACAGATTTTTGCAGCTTTGCTTCTCCAACTCTGCTACTGCACCTGTTTTGTTTTTTTTTTTTAAGAAACGTACGCCCATGCGTACATGTGGAAAGGGTTTTTGGCAACGCGCACGCGACTTCCATGCGCACGCATGACATGAAGTTTTCACCTACGCGTACGCATGACAAGGGACGCACGCGCGAGCTGCATTTTCACACTCCCACGCGCACACGTGAGCCACACGTACGCGTGGCCCCTGTTCCAGCAAACATGATTTTTTTGAGTTTTTAAACTCTATTTCAAATTTCTAAACCTCTATTTTCATTCCTTTAGCCATGAACAATAGTAATACATCGGATAATCAGATGAAGCTAGGAAAAAGGGATAACTTGGAGGTGAAGTAAAGTTGGAAAGTGATGAATTGATTATGAAATATTATGGATGATCATGTATGATGCTTGGCTTGATAATTAAGTGAATGACTATGTAAGATACATGGCTTGAATGATTAAATGATCTGAGATACGAGATTCCCTGGATAAAGTATCGTGGCTTGCCACCACGTGTACCAAGTTGAAAACTCGATACTCTGTTGACCTTACGACGTAAGGGTGACCGAGCACGTATAAATTTCCGGGAATGTTAACTCCCATTGAGCAATATTGATTATTTGAGAAAAATCTATGCATAGACTTTTGGGGATGCACGTCGAGGGACAGTCTAAGATTTTCAGACTTGTCGGGTTGGCTGGATAACCGACAGATGAGCCTCATCAGCCATAGGATAGGCATGCATCATTTGCATACTACTTGAATTACTTGTTTATGCATTAATTGGGTGTGCCTAAGTGTTATTGCCATGCTAAATGTATATGTTACCTGCAGTACTTGTAACCTTCTTGTGTTTGCCTTTATCTGTTTATTTTTCTATGAAATACTGATGGAGTTGGAGGTAAGGAGGAACGGTAGTATGGGACTTAGATTTAAAGTTAAGTTAAGTTAAGCTTAAATACTCTTAGAAAACCACATTTTATGGCTTCTGTTTAATACTTTAAGCTCTATAATCTGAGTGTCGGCGTTCTAGGATTGCCTCTGGCATTCTCAGGATCTTATATCTTATGTGTGTGGCACCTTTACCATACTGAGAACCTCCGGTTCTCATTCCATACTATATTGTTGTTTTTCAGATACAGGTCGAGAGGCATCTCATTAGGCGTCCGAACACCTGAAGCGAAGTGGTTACTGGGTTATTTTGTTGTACAGGGATGTATATATATGTACTTAGCTTTCTCTCCGCATAACTCATTCTTTTGATCCTCTTAGAGGTTTATGGAGAGACAAGATTTTGTTTATGTACATTTGGGTTTTGGATATGTATATATGTATATATGTGTGTATATTCTCCGGCCAGTCTTAAATTTGCAGGTTGAGTCAGGAGCTCGTTACTTTGTACCTTTGATTATCTGTTCCTGTTTTGGGTTACTTTATAATTAACAGCTGTAGCTTTCTTAGCACACAAGTTAACTCATTTTTTTGAGCGTTACGCTTTTATTTTCGCGATTTTTGTTTCCTTTATTCTTCAAGACTCCTAGCATATTATAATTCTTCTGCTATTATATATACACATTTTGTTTTAAAAATCGTAATACCACACTACCTATATTTTATGACTTAAGTGTAAAGTTCAGTGTGGTGCGATATTACAAGTATTATATAATTGTGTATATTACAAAGAGAGAGAGACTCACTTATTTATAGTAGTAGCCTATACAATACACTGATATAATAACATACCAGCTACAAAAAGAGATCGCAATATATACATACACCAATGCACCTA
>NC_029788.2:130530195-130539569 GCF_000816755.2 Arachis ipaensis | reverse complement strand
AATCAATTTAATTATAATAAAAAATATCTTTTATTGACGTTATGTAAATAATATCTTTATAAGAATAATATATATTAACTCAAGATTTGATTCATCATTTTTTTGATCAAATTAAGTTGTCTGGCATAATTTTAAAAAAAAATAACACGATTTAATCAATTATATGTGTTAAATTTTAATTACTAAAAGACATTTTTAAAAAAAAAGACGTTTTAGACGTTTTTATCTGAATGACTCCTAAATAATAATATTAAACCTTAAACTCCAAAAAGAAATTCACAAAAATTAAAAACTTATAGACATACACATACAGGCACAAACATTCAAGCCAATAAGAAAGTATATCTATTATATTTATGGATTTTATATATGGTCATAGACTCATAGGCAATTATGTTTTTGTTTTGGACACGCCAGGACCACCGGGACCACGGCCGGGTTTATCGCAACCACCTAAAAGGCCGCATGAAGGCTTCGGAGATGGTGGTGTGCCTCCTGCACAATATTATGAGGTATAATATTATAGTTAGAGATATAATTATTTATGTAATTTAATCTTTAACATAAGTAGTTTTATGACATGGAATGAGTTTTTATCGATAAAAGATTTAGAATTTGTTCTAGAAGACATGTTAGAAATACACCATTTATATACCTCTTTTAAAGCTTAAGAAATTTAATGTCAATTATATTGTAACCACAAATTTAACTCGGTGGCAGTAGTGTGCTTACCAGTGCCTATTCGACCAAAAGTTGAGATGGGAAGAAAAATAACAGAAACCAAAACAATGAATGTAATAACAATAATAGTAGTAGCCTTCATTGTCATCGCCAAATTAAATTATTACTGCATATAGCTACGCCTTCTGATCTCTCTATTTATAGACTCAAATAACAGCCAAAAGAAGTAGTGGATATTATAACAAAATTTAAAATATGTTACTTAGAATCAGATATGAATTGCTAGTAGTCACCAAAAAAAAAATATGAATTGCTAGCTAGACTAGACAACTCTTCTGTTATTGTCAAAGTCTTATATTTTAAATAAATATATGCATGCATGCTAAGTAATTTACCAAAAGACTTGGTCAGGAAGACATTTGATGGTATATATTTCTGCGTGTGAAAAGTGCCAGAATATAATCACTACCTTAGCTTGAATAAAAAATGCATAGACTAAACCAAGCAATACTCCAAAAGGAAATCTTAATCACTGTTACACCATCCTTATTCAACCTATATACAATAAATTATTCCAATTTTATCATGTTGTTTTCAATTGTGCAATTTAATCTGAAATGTATGTGAGCATCTTACTATAAAACAGGTCAACTAGTAACTAAGACTGGGTTTGTTTACAAGGATGGAACATTAAGACAGGGACACAGAGACACAAAATTGTATTTGACAGATGAGACATAGATAGAGACATTGTGTTCAGAGATACTAACAAGAGACATAACTTATTTTTTATTTTTTCTTTTATTATTCTTATTAATTTTTCATAGTTATATTTTTTATTATTATATGTTTCTTCTCAAATTTTTTGGATGAAAAAAAATGGGAATAAATTGAATTTTCATAATTTATTCTAGTTTATCATTAAACACAATACAAGAACACAAAATTTTGTGTCCCTGTTCTTTATGTCTACACAGACTAAATGCTGTAGAATGAAAAAAGAATAATGATGACCTTATATACTAAAAAAACAATTTCTCTCCTTGACGTTGGAATAGAAACACAATGAGTAAAGTATTGTTTTTGTCCCCAACGTTTGGGGTAAATCCTAAAATTGTCCCTAACGTTTCATTCGTCCTATTTTTATCTCCAACGTTCCAAAATTGATTCAATGTTACCCCACCGTTAATTTCACTCACGAAACACTAACAGAGATGCCTACGTGGATGCCTTTGTCCACTCTGGCAAACTTTGCCCTTGGTGACCGTTACTGAGAATTTGAAAAAAAAAAAGAAAATTTAATTTAAAAGGATGATGAAATCCTAATTTCATCATGCGTCTCGTGTAGCTTCTCCTTCTCACCATCGCCGTCTCTGTTGTAGTTGATTGCTAAGTCCATGGCTTCGCAGGGCTCCCAGGCGGCGAGCAGTAGCTTTGCTTCAAGTCGAAACAGCAGCCAAGGTCGTCGACGGAGAACAACTTGTTACTGTGGGGAGAGGCCAGTGTTTGCGACTTCGTCAGTGGCAGAGAATCCGAGACGGAGATTCTGGAGCTGTGTTAACTATGGGGTAAGTAGAAAATTTAATTGCTGGGTATGGCTGTTATTTGGTTTTCTGATTGGGATTTTCTTTTGGTTTTTGCCTAGATTGGAGAAGAGTGTGGGTACTTTGTGTAGGTAGAGTCGGAGCAAGAGCCACAAGTTGCTTAATTGAAAAGAAGAATCACAGGCTTGAAGGGTAAAGTGAGAACAGTTAAGAGGATGTTGAGAGTGGCAGTAGCAGTTGGTCTGGTTGGATGCACATGTGCTATAATATTACTGTGTGAAAAATTTTTATCAACAAGAAATGGGAGGTTCTTTTTGCATTAAGGCTGCAGAACATAGTGGCTAGTGTAATGTATTGGCAATATGTTGTCTGTATTTTGGGGTGTAATGTAACCTGTTGATTGAACGAATTTGAATGAAAATTTATTGTTATCCACTTTTATGTGTTCAATTTACATTCTCACGATACAAACAGTGAGGTAACTATCAGCAAAAATGATTAAATGAAACAGTGAAACAGAGCAAACATAAAGCATTAACCTCAACCATATGGCATAGATAGGCAATAGTCAGCAACTTAACTAACATACATTCCTAAGTAGATGTCTTAGAACTGGAAATATAAATCAACCTAGATGCTAAACAATTTTTTTTTTATAGTAGTAGCAGCAAAACCAAATTGAAAATAGTGAAACCAACAACCATAGTTCTTAGGCTGATACAAAAGGCAAAATACAAAAATTGTAACAAGTGAAACAAAGTCATTCCACATTCTTCCATGCTCTTGGTGGAGTCCTGGCCATGAACCTGAGCTGAGACTGGGTCACCCTCTTCACTGGGCTTGGCAGAACCGTTGGAGTTGTTGGGGCTGGTGCAGAAGCAGTCTGTGAATGATTCACTTTGGTCTTTTTCGAAGCAGCTTGTGATTGTTGGGAGCTCACAGCTGGCTTCTTCTTTGGGGATGAGGGTGGTTTGTTCTTGTTGCCCTTTTGCTTCCTACTTCCACTCTCAGCAGCCTTACCAGAATTTGTCTTGGCAGCTAGTCTGGAACTTTTTCTGACTCCTTGTCTTTTTCTCTCCTTTGAAGTAGAAGTAGCAACATTGTTAACTTGGGCACAAAATAGATGGGGAGATAATTCAATGACCAAAACAACCAAAGACACAAGTAAGTACAAGAATAAATACATAATGACATATTGTTACAGTTGGGTTTGGAGTGACTTTCCGCTTCTTTGGACAACTCCTTTTGTTATGGCCAGAGCACAAACAATAAGAACACTTTTGTTGTTGCCCTTCACGAGATAGTCCAGTCCTAGTAGCTTGCTTATCAGCACCTCGTGCCCTCTTCTTCTTTGGCCTCCCAATGAGTTTTCTATAAGTTGGAGGCAACACATCCTCGAATTGAGTTTTGTCCCAAAGGTTTGGCCCATTAACTGGGTAGACAACATGCTGGTAGCAGGATATGTATGTAGCCGTTTTGTAGTAGTCAGCAACATAGGTTTCCACATTGAAACACGTTTCTTATACATGTCATTGCATGTGCACAAGAAATTTCGGACAGTTGAAACTTCCTACATGAGCACTCATGATGCCTAAGATCAACCACAAATTTTTCCTTACCCCCCTGGATGCTAACCACCTCATATCTATCACGTCCAGCATACACACTCACCCAATTCCCACTTAGTTCGGCCTGTTTTTCTACCTTAATCCTAATTCGGGGTAACACATCTCTGTTGTAAGGCACTATTCTGTCCCTGTTATCAGCACAACGTTTCATTATGTAAACTCGGATATCCTCTAGCATAGTTACTATTGGCTTCTTCCTAGCCTCAACCAGAACAGAATTAAAAACTTCACACATATTGTTAACTAAAGTGTCACACCTAGGTCTATACTCAAACCTGTGACGACACCAGTACTTTGTTGGAATCTCCATTAGATAGTTGTATGCTCCCTGATCCACCTTCTGTATCTCACTCATCCTCCTTTCCCATTCTTGAAAATAAGTTGTCTTGGCAGCATTCCACATCATTAGCTTCAATTGGATTCCTGGATATCTCTTCTTGAAATTTGCATAGAAATATCTGACACAAAACCTATGGTTAACTCCAGGCAGAAGCTCCTCAAATGTTGGCACCAATCCCTGTTTGAATATACAAAAAGAATGAGCATAAATTGTTAAATGCTAACTAGAACACTTGTAATTAAGTATCAAACAAAATTCACACATGTACCTCCTGTTGGTCAGACATGAAGGTGCAGGTCCTGATTTTGTCAACTCCCAAGTCATCACATAGGTGCTGGAGAAACCATGTCCATGAGTCTTTGGTTTCAGCTTCCACAACTGCATATGCTATCGGCAGGATTTGATTGTTTGGGTCCCAACCCATTGCAGTCAGGAGCCAACCTCCATAAGGTGTTTTCAGAAAACATCCGTCCAACCCAATCATTGGCCTACAAGCCATAAAACTCCTCCTACAAGCTTCCAACATCACATAGATCCTCTCAAACCTGGGTCTTAAATCTACTCCTGACACTGGTCTTTCAGAAGAAAACTCAGAAGGCCTCTGGACTTTTAAATGCACTGATGACCCATAGTTGGTCTTCAGCAACTCATGACAGTAGTCATACAACTTTCTGTACTGCTCCACATATGTCCCCTGCAACTCATCTAGAGCAAACTGTCTGACCCTGGAGGCCTTAGATTTGGTCAACTCCACATTCCACTTTGTGTATGCTTTCCTCATTAATGTGGTTAACTTAATCTTCGGGTTCTCAGCAATTTTGTTCAAAAAAACCTTACTCAGCCACTTTGCATGCATGATTCCAATCTTCAACTCCCTAGAGCAATTGTGCTTGTTATTGCAACTCTTCAACTGCCAACTTCGCTCATGCTTCATCTTTCCACAATATGCGTACCACTCACATTCCTCCACACATTCCACTTTAACCCTCTTCAGATCCACCTTTGTGAATCTCATACCCCTGCCACTACTGACAGCATATGCAGTGGCACAGTCTTTGAACTCCTCCCTTGACACATACAAAGTTCTCACCTCCCAAGTGTATTCACTCATGTTCTTCAACGGCCTGTGTATGGGATACCTCTTTTCCGTGTCATCCTCATCATCACTAAATGGAGTGTCTAGGAACTCCTCACTGTTATAACCTGCATCCTCATCACCAAATTCCCCTACAACTTTTTCCTTACCAAGATTTCGTGCAGCTGGTTGTGATGATTGACCATGAGACTGATTGGGTGTAGACTCTTTTTCCCGCTCTTCTGTGATGTTCACGTCAACTAAGCCTTCAGCTCCCTCCCTCTCATCATCACTGTCCCTAAAATCAAGACTACCAAGTCTGTGAGTTGATGCATTCCCAGCAATCGAATCAGAAGTCCATGAACTTTCATTCCCCCTGGGTTCATAGTCATCATCTTCAGATGTCTCACTCCCCTCCTCCTTTTCTTCAACAGCATCATCACTCTTAACAACCTCACATGATCCCTCACTCATAGACCCAACCTCTTCTACTTCAATAGGCCCATCAGTAGGCCCATCAGTAGCTGCCTTTGACCCAACACCAGGGCCTTCATACACAATAATTAGGCCAGGCCCAGCTTGATCACCTTCTTCAGTAGGAGCAGTAATTTGCCCAGGTTGCACAACTTCTCCCACCTCACTTGTCTTGTGCACAACATACACCTCAACCATGTCATCCTTTATCCCAATTCTTGCCATATCATCACTCTTAACAACCTCACATGATCCCTCACTCATAGACCCAACCTCTTCCACTTCAGTAGGCCCATCAGTAGCTGCCTTTGACCCAACACCAGGGCCTTCATACACAACAATTGGGACAGGCCCAGCTTGATCACCTTCTTCAGCAAGAGTAGTAATTTGCCCAGGTTGTACAATTTCTCCCACCTCACTTGTCTTGTGAACAACATAAACCTCAACCATGTCATCCTTTACCCCAATTCTTGCCATATCCATTGCATCTTTGTCGTTTTTAAGCATGGTCAATCCTTCCTCTAACCCAGCATTCACAGCTTTATACCACATCGCAGCAATATCCTTCTTCAAATACCCCTGTCTACTCACTATTTCATACACCTCAATCAAACTCCATTCATCCTCATCACAATAGTCTACAATGGACGTCTCCCCACCCAAATACCTAACACTACCTCCTTCAAGCCGAAACAACCCCTGGTGATAAATTTTAACACTAAAATGACTCATCTCTTCCGTTACTGTTCCTATTACACAAACCATAAAACAACGGTAATCAATGTGCAGGGCAGAAACACAGGTTCAAAAGATTCTACTTACATCAACAACCCCAAACCCTAACAGCAATAACATTGCAATCGCAGAAACCTTATGCATTAACATCTTTACTTGCATGAACTATTCCAGTCAAACGAAAATCAAACATACATTGCATATACCTTTTCGCTCTGTGCCGTTTCAAAGTTTTCAGTACCACCAAGACGGGGCAAAGCTCTCGTGTGTAGGGAGCACCAAACCACCAACTCGCTTCAATCCGTCTTCTTCCTTTGTACTCGAGCGCGAAGAACAGATGAGAAATAATCGATAGGGTTCAGGCAGTGTGGGTGGAATGTGAAGTGTTTCGTTTTCCTTATGCAAGCGTTTCCTATGGTGAAAGAAAACATTACGCACGAAGTGAATCCCGCATCAATACACACGTTTGGGATTACTAACGTCTCGCGTCTACGTAGGCATCTCCGTTAGTGTTCCGTGAGTGGAATTAACGGTGGGGTAACATTGAATTAATTTTCTAACGTTGGGGACAAAAATAGGACGAATGAAACATTAGGGACAATTTTAGGACTTACTCCAAACGTTGGGGACAAAAACAATACTTTACTCTTAAGATATTTTAATGTAAATTAATAAGCATAAGTTGAATGGTTAGCTAAGGCATGGATATATGTTGATTTTTCTTTATGTGCAAGATGTGTGAAGCATTCAATTCATTTGTTTTATATATACACTTCATCCCCCCTCTTTTCTTTAAACGCAAAATTATAGTTTTCTGTTTCCTTTCTATAAGTCTCACTTCGTGAAGTGAAACTCCGAAACTTTTCTACCTATATATCAATCCGTCTTTTTCCTTTGTACTCGAGCGCGAAGAACAGAGGAGAAATAATCGATAGGGTTCAGGCAGTGTGGGTGGAATGTGAAGTGTTTCGTTTTCCTTATGCAAGCGTTTCCTATGGTGAAAGAAAACATTACGCACGAAGTGAATCCCGCATCAATACACACGTTTGGGATTACTAACGTCTCGCGTCTACGTAGGCATCTCCGTTAGTGTTCCGTGAGTGGAATTAACGGTGGGGTAACATTGAATCAATTTTGGAACGTTGGGGACAAAAATAGGACGAATGAAACGTTAGGGACAAATTTAGGACTTACTCCAAATGTTGGGGACAAAAATAATACTTTACTTGAAACACAATTAATTGTTAATTTCATAATATTAGTAATTTGGATCTAATAATAAAATTTTATTTTATTTTATTTTATCTTTTTGTTAATCGATGAAATTGTCTACACTATCCAGATCTTAGTAGAAGCAAGGCAAATCTCTTGCCGGTAAATAAAATAAAACAGAGGAACGTAAGAACTAAGGATTTGAACCATTCAAATTTCAAGTGACAAATTGGATTGACAAAATACCCGAAAACCGTTGGAGAAGAAAAAAAAGGAATGGATGAGGATTAGTATCTATTGTGAAATGTGAAATAAACAATAATAATCGTTTCACCCTTGTGATTAATTGGCTTCAGAAAATATTTTGGGGATTTAATCGATAAAGATTACAACTTATCAATTAATAAACATAGGTAGGAAGGGCAATGAATAAACCTATTTTCAGATATTGATCTTCTATTCTCTAAAGTCCAAATAATATACAAGTGTTGATCTATACTCATTTTCTAGTAGGCATAAGTCTTCCTGTTTTGAGGGCAAAATTTTCACGATACAAAAACTAAGCTGATGAGGTGATTATATCTCACGTAAATACAAACTGTAAAAAAAAGGGGAAAAAAATCCAATCAACAGCGATTTGTAGTAAACACACGCAAATAAGACTAAGACTGGCATTGAGCCTCAGCTTTAACTAATTTACCAAAGTTGCAACTTCAATTGTAACCACTTATCCTTCCTATTTCTCATGAAAAAACAGAAATACAATCATGTGATCACCATCATAAAAGAACTGTATGGATTAAACCAAGCACTAATGCAAATGAAATTGGTCATTCAGTGTTAGACCCTTATTCAACCCGTAAGAACTATTTCCAGTTCTCTGTACTTACTGTGACCAAAATGCCTACTTTGATCGTTCATATGAAATCACTTTCTCTTTCAAGATTATAGATGTCAAAATGGCTACTTGGGCCTTCATATGAAGTCACTTGTATAAGGTGTTTCTACGAAATTTTCAAATAATATTATTGTCTTTGAATCTTCCAGTTTCCCAAGGATCTACCTGAACCACCATCTTTGGACTGCGGAGATTGGACCATCCAGGAATGGTGCATAGCGGTGGATAAACGGGATAAACGTCCTCCCAATTGTAGCCCATACATTCCGATGATAAGCAGAGGTAACAGGAGCTTGATACATGAGCTTCAAAAGCTACAGGAAGCAAGACAGAAAAATAAAAGCCATTACTTTTTATTCATTTGATTGTGTTGCAGGCTGGGTTCTACGGAATACTTGCTAGCAAAAGTTGGAGAAGTATATTACTAGATTGCAAAAATTACATCTTTCTAATAAATTAAACATTCTTTTTGGGTTTTCATAAATTAAAAAAAATTACCATATTGCAATATAAACAGCCATGAAAAAGAAGTATCTTGATTCTGCGTGAAAATGTATTCCACTATCTACCTTACCTTTTGGGTGCTAATTGATGCATGAACAAAGAGATTTAAACAGAAATAAGACAAACCTGCCAGTACATAAATGTCTGTATTATATTGCGCTGCCACCTGCATGTGTTGTTCAAAACAAGGGTTAAAAACAAAGCAAACTAGTCTTCACAGATAAGGAACATTTAGCAGAGGAAAATCAGTAAAAATAATTAAGGAAAAGCTTAGAAAATTAAC
>NC_029788.2:130505484-130529156 GCF_000816755.2 Arachis ipaensis | reverse complement strand
ATGTGATGCGAGTATGTTGAGGGTAGTATTGTTTGATTCCACCCAAACACATGGCTCTTCCAAGTATTTCCTATTCAAATGAAAAAGCAATAAAATAAGATGTCAAACTGATGTTATATTGTTATCTAAAATCAAAATTTTAAAATGAACAAGATCCTAACTAAAGTTCAAAATAGAAACAAGATAGAAGAAGTAAGCCTAGTGCATTTAAATTAGCAGTGGACTACAAGTAGTTAACAGTTCATTCAAATTTAAAAGTATGTCAGGAATCAGTGAAGCACAATTATCAGCTCATGCTCCCAGATCACAACCACACATTACTTTAGACTCTACAGCTTAAAATTTTGACATCACATAAAAGGCACCATGACTGAGTAAGTAGGACATACTAGCCAGCCCCACTCTTCAGTATTAAGGCTTGTTTGCATAACACTAATTACTTTCTAAAATGTCATTTTAGTACTTCTAGAGAAGCTAAAATATCAAGCTGCTCCAAAATCACATTTGAGCAATCAATACAAACACAGAATAACTTGTTTATAAGATCCTTTCACATACGGACTTACATAAGCTACTTGGCCAAACAGACCCTACGTTAAAGTTTACCACAACAATGCACATCTATTAGCAATATATTCTTTTAAAATTAGTAACATAAACTTTAAAACAGTAATTCACCTGTACAAGGTAGAGCGGCTGAAATTGCGTCTAAGGAACTTTGCAACATGTTCTAATGCCCGACAAATGATAGGGATCAATGCAACTGCAACATATTTAGGGAAAAGTATTAATAAACACAGAATAAACACTGAATATTCTAATCAGGGTAATTAATCAAGGGAAACTCACGTTTGAGGCAAAGATGTGAAGTAACAAATGAAAGGCAGTAGACGAAGGTTATAAAATCTTTTGTTGCAATTATTGTCTGAAAGTAAATTTGCAATCCCTGCAAATTCCATGCTGTTGGTTTCTGCAATAGAATAAGGCAATACATTAAAACAAAAGCAGAGACCAAAATCCCAAGATAACATTAACTCTGAATACAAAATAATCATCTCTAAAATCATAACAACAAACTTACCCCATATAATGAGTACAAGGAAAACAGAGAAGAGCATGTGGTACCCAAAAAAGAAAGTCGATAAGCCCTATTAGAAAGATGTCCTGGCACCAGTGGAATGAGTGAAAGGACAGCCACAACAAAAACCTATACACGTGATATTAAATAAAAGCATCAGCACATAAGTAAACTTAGCAAATCTGCAATTCAAATGCCTCATACAACAAAGATCCTTGTCCTCATGTTTAAAATCTAAGGTCTCAGCATTAAAATTTTGAACATTAAGAAAAACAAAGATAGCCAGCAGTGGCATCCACTTGTAAGAAAATTGAAATCAACATTTTCAGTCATTTAACAATATTACTAAACCTTAAACTAAACTTTCTAAGCTCCACCCTCATCTTTCCTTCTCTTAACTAATAAGTCATAACTTCAGTCAATACTCAATAGGAATAAAAAATTTCACAATTTATTAACCAAATTAAAACCTGATCATTTAGCTAAAACTCTATGAAGCATAAAAAGAGAAAGAAGCATGTTTATTACTGGAACAAGAGTTTACCCAAGCATTAACAGAAAACTGAACGGTTTGGCGATCCCAACGCAAAGGTGCTGCATTAGGAGCTTGCGTCGCATATGTTCCCGAACCCGAAGATCTACCTGAACATGCACACAAAAACAGAAAAAATAAAAAACAAAAACGAAAAACTAAAAAAAAAAAAAGGAAAAACAAAAGGAGAGAAACTGAACCTGAATTACTTCGTGAACGAACGCCTGTGTTGGATGAAGTAGTGGAAGACGAGGTGGTTGAAGAAGAACGCGAACTACTGGTAGAAGACATTGGCTCTACGACGAGATCGGGATCCTGTGAAGCACAAAACAGAGTTGAAAATCCAAAATGTTAAGTCCATGTTTGGATTAGCTTACAGAATTAGAAGAAAGCGTTTTGAGAAAGACGAAGAAAGCGATTACGATGTAGCGTTGGTAGAATTTGTGCTTGAAGTGGTTGATGACGTCAGGGCGGGAGGCCATGTTGGGAGGGATGAGGACGTTGGCCCAATAATCGGCCCATCGAGAATCGCCGTCGTAGTCGTAGGACGCCGCCGCCTCTCTCTTAGCTCTCTGAGCTTCATCGCCCATTTTGCTCTGCTCTCTGCAACTACCTGCTTCTGCTGCTTTATGTGGCGGTGTCGTTTTGGTGAGTTGTGAGTGAAGCTATTTAGTGTCGTTTACTTCGTTGGGGATATTGGATCGATTGATTCCTGTTTACTAAAACGACGAATAGAAATGAGGGGGGTTTTAGCTTAATACTTTGCTAATTGGATGCAAAGAATTTCGCAATAGAGTAACGCATCTCAATTCTCATCTCATTCACCTTCTTTCTTTCTTTCTGTTTTTGTCACACTTATAAACCCTTACCTTTTGTTATTTTTCTTTTCTTTTCTTTTGCTTTTTTCTTCTTTATATACTATATACGTAGACTATACGGACAAAATTGTGGATTTTTGGTATAGGAGGTATTTTTTATTTAATTTTAATACACTGATAAATAATTTGACTATTTGAGAGCTTAGAATTTTACATAATTATTTGAAATATAAAGAGTTTACATAATTATAAGATCATATTCATATATTTAGATGATTTTTTAAATAGTGAATTTAAACATTAGTAGTACAATTATTTTTTTGTAAAACTCTTTTACACTAATCATGTATAAAAATTAGTTTTTTATACAAGAAATTCAAGATAAAAGAATAAAATGAAGTCCAACTTAACCTAAAAAAGATTTGGGGAAAAAAAAAGCACCCCAAGAAAAGCATTTGTTAGATAGAGATGAGAATGCAAAATTGAAAACCTAGTCTAGGTGCAAATCCATTTTGAAACTGTTCGTTACCTAACGATCTCAGGTACTCGACGGGTCGGGTGGTGATGAGAAGGTGAACGGGTGAGACCCTGAGCTGACGTGGAGTGAAGACAGAGGTGTGAGCTGGAGACGCCGAAGGTGATGTGACAAAAAAGGGAGGGGTGCCCACCTGCATGGACACTCCAACGATCAAGTCAGAGTCCGTACGGAAGGATGGCCGAATTAGATAAGAAAGGTGATGTACCTCGGGGGGAGAGCTGACCTCTCCCCTTATATACTGTGCTGGGCGGGCCCACTAATGACCTAGCCCACTGGCCAAGGAGCTTGTTAGCTGTCCTAGTCCATGCGAGGGACATAGGTCGTTTCGGACTTCGGGTCGGGGCTTCGGGTGCTGCTCCAAGGACACCGACCCGACTGGTGACCTGGGCCGTACGGATCGGAGGCCGGGTATGGTCCGGGTCGGGTGTTAGGAACCGATCCGTCGGATCCCCCTGTTGTAGGGGTTGGTTTAGGCCTGGGCCAGGGGCGGTGGCCCGACCCGACGGCTAGTTGAGCTGGACTGAGTTAGTCCGTAACAGTGCCCCCAACGCACCAGCCTTGAGGTTTGGAACTCGTGGCTAGGCGTGTTTGCCTTACGCCGAGACGGAATGTGTTCCTCTTCTCGGGAGCTCGTTGGTGGCGTTTCGTGTTTCTTACACGTGGTTACCTCGTCTCTGACGCTGCCTTCTTGGCTTCCGCGCCAGGCATTAAATGTCCATCATTTCATGATTTAAAATTTCGCGTGAAATGGTGAATATGCCCTTGCCTTTTGGCGCTTTTCCTCGGCGGTTACACTTTCCCCTATTTTTGCTTTGTAACCTCTCCATATCCCTTATTTCTTCTCTTTTTCTTTTTCTTATTCTTTTGTGCGCTGTTGTTTTTGCTTTCTTCCCTGCTATTGCTACTGTGCAAATTTCTTCCTTCTTCCAGTGCTTTTTCTTTGGATCCTTCCTTCAATCCTTCTGCATTTTCCTGGTACGTTATTTCTACGGCTTTCTTTTTGTTTTGCTTTTTCCTTGTGGTTTGTGTGTTGTTCTTCTTTGTGCCTTTTTCTCGATGCATGCCTGGTTTTCTCCTTGTTCTTGTTGCTTCTTCTTTTAGAGGGGGCGCCACTGGGTTTTACTTAGATTTTTGCTTGGGTTCTGGGTTAGTGTAGGGGGTGATTTGTGGCTTGTTTTTCTTACTGATAGGGTTCCCGACCTCCCGTTCTGACTAAGTGGTGCCCCCGCTGTAGGTATGGCTGAACGCCCCGTGCTCCCGAACCTGACTCAGCGGCCGCTGGCCGATTTTGTTGATCATTACGCTTGGGTTACTTCCGATGTGAGAGACACCCCTTCTAAGGTCACAAAGGAGAGCCTTCAGGATCTTCGCCAAGCCAAGCTCTTGTGCGGAGGGGGGCCTGAAGAGGCGTTATACCAGGTTTATGTTCCGGCTGATCGGGAACACGTTTGCCAAAAGAACCTGGCAGCTCCTTGGGTTGTCGATTGGTTATGGGTTTATCAACCCATGTTTACAACCCTCCCTTTTTCATGGGTTTGTTGAATCATTGTGATGTTGATCCGTCACAACTTCACCCGAACAGCTGGGCTGCCATCCAATGCTTCGAGATGGTTTGTGAGTATCTAGAGCTCCCGATCTCTGTGAGCGTTTTCCTTTACCTCTTTCTTCTTACGAACCCTTCTCAGGAGGGGAAGACAAAAAAAGGATACATGTCCTTTAGGCCTCAACAAGGCCGCAGAATCTTTGGCCTTTTTGAAGACTCTTTCCATGGTTTTAAGTCTACCTTCTTCAAAGTTAGGCCGGTTGAAGGTCATCAGCCCTTCTGGCTTACTACTGAGGGGGAACGGCGGATCCCAACCTATTGGAGTTTTGGGGCGGGATCTGATTACTTAATAAAAGTATCCTATGACTGGTTGAGCCCAGAGGATCGTAACATCGCTGACATCTTGTTGGCTATTTTTGGCGAAAAGAACCTTAATCCTCATATGGTTATGGGGGACCGGGAGACCGGTCGGTCTTATGTTGGTAAGTTTATTTTTCATGTATCTTCGCTTAGTTTTTTTACTTTTATTGCTGCTCATGCCTTTTGCCTTTTGCCTTTTTCCTTGCAGTTTCTATGGCTGGTGGGAAGACTACCCTTGCTGAGCTGATGAGCCTCATCTAAGATGGTGATGGTGATGAAGACTCTTCGACAACCCCTTCAGCGAGCCAAGATGAGGAGGTCACTGGCGAGGCTAGCGGCCAGGTCACGGGGGCTGATCGGGCGGAGGCAGCCAAGGTCCCTCCTGAGAATGTTGCTGGGAACCCAGGTGTGGAGGAGGAGGTTCTTTTTGGGGAGGAGGACTTGGGGTCCGGTGATGACGACCCGTAAGTTGTTGACAACCCGAAAAAGAGGAAGCGGGATTCGGGGAAGGCCCTCTGCATCATGGAGAAGAATTTTGATGATGGGGTTTTATTGAATTCCAATTGCTTCCTGGCACTGAGGAGTTCTTCCGGGATGCCGACCTTGCGGGTCAAGCAAGGTGGATCTACCGTAGTCTCCTCCGCGCTGCTGCTATTGCCAAGAAAATGGAGTCTGTCTTGGGTATGGAAGGGAAGCTTCGGGACTCCCAGAGGGACTTGACTGACTCGAGGTCTCGAGAGGAGTCTCTAAAGAAGAAGTTATTTGAGCAGGAGGAGAAGGCCAAGAAAGATGCCAAGGAGATCAATAGGTTGGTGGAACGGGACATCGCCTTGATGAAAGATCTGAATACCTCTCGTGGCGAGACCGCTGCTGCCGAGAAGAAAATCAAAGACTTGGAGGAAAAGCTGAAATTGGTTGAGAGCTCGGCGACGGCAACCATCAGAAGGCAGCTGCTTTGAAGAAGAAGAATAAAGAGATTGCTAAGGGGGCCCAGGAAGCCGTGAAGCTGACTGAGGAAGGGATTAAGCTTCAGGTCGCTGTGCTGGCTCCTGACCTCGATCTTTCTCAAGTGGGTGCTCTTAAGACTGTTGAGGACGGAAAAATTGTTGACATCCTTAAGCCTTGAGATGGACTCTTCTTTTCAGCTTTTTATTTCCCTTGCTTTGTTTCTGTAATTTTGCTTTTGCTTCTGGGCCTTTTTGAGGCGCCTTTGATTGTAATGAAAACTTTGCTATATTTTTATTAAGTTGCTTTTATGATAATTGTTCGCTTGCTCGGGCCGTCGTGGCTTTTTGGTTTACCGCTTTTATGGTATTTACCGTCTTTTATCGTTTGTTGCTTTGAGTTCATCTAGCTTTTGGTCCCTTTGGTTCCCGAGGTGATCAGTCCCGGGCTTCCGTTAGGTCGACCGCTCGTAGTTTTCATCGTTTTGTTGTAATTTAGCGAAAAAATCTTGCAAAAGAAGTTGTTATATATATGCATTGTAGAATTTAAAACAAAGGGGTAATTTGATACATAATCAAAGAAATAAAATTAAAGGAATTAAAGTGGATGGGGTCATGTTGCCAGGCCGTCAGGTCGCTTCCTCCTATGAGTAGAACCTTTTTAGGTTTGCCATGTTCCATGTCCTCGGCACCTCGCTTCCATCTAATTTTTCTAGCTTGTATGCACCTTTGCCGAGGACTTCCCTTACCCTGTAAGGTCCTTCCCAATTTGTATCCAACTTGCCTTCTCCTGGGGTTGGTGGTCCTATGTCGTTACGTCGTAAGACCAGGTCGCCTTCCCTGAGGCTTTTCTTCAGCACTTTACTGTTGTATCTTAGGGCTATCCTTTGCTTGATTGCTGTCTCTGTCAAGTGTGCCATCTGTCTCGTTTCGTCAACCAAGTCTTTCTTGACTGCCTTGTTTCCTCCCCCAAGAAGTAATCTTGGGCTCGGCTCCCCTATCTCAACTGGGATGACTGCGTCGACCCCGTATGTGAGTCGGAAGGGTGTCTCTCCGGTAGATGACTGGGGGGAGGTTCTGTAGGACCATAAGACTGAGGCCAGCTCGTCTGCCCATGAGCCCTTCTTGCCTTCAAGTCGTTTCTTTAGCCCCTTTAAGATGACTTTGTTGGCTACTTCCACCTGTCCATTGCTTTGAGGGTGTTCGACTGAGGAGAACTTTTGCTTTATTTCTAACCCTGAGAGAAATTTCTTGAATTTCTTATCAGCGAATTGTGTCCCATTATCCGATATGACGGATTCTGGGATTCCAAATCTTGTGACTACTTGCCTCCACATGAATTTCTGGCAATTTGCTAAAGATATGCTGGCTAGTGATTCTGCTTCTACCCATTTGGTGTAGTAGTTTATGGCCACTAACAAGTATTTTACTTGTCCTGGCCCGGGTGGGAATGGCCCCAAGAGGTCGACTCCCCATTGGGCGAAAGGTCGGGGTGCAATCATCAAACTGAGTTCCTCAGGTGGGGCTTTGTGGAAGTTGGCATTTGCTTGGCACTTCTTGCATTTTCTAACGAACTCCTGAGCGTCCGACATCATCGTGGGCCAGTAATACCCTGCTCGGATGATCTTCCTTGTCAACGACCTTCCTCCAATATAGTGACCACAACACCCCTCATGAACTTCGGTTAGGACGTAGTCCGTTTGGTCGGGGCGTAGGTATTTGAGCAAGGGTTGGTGGAGTCCTCGTTTGTACAACTGCCCTTGTATGATCATATATTTGGGAGCTTCCCTCCTAGTGGCTGGCGCTTCCTTCTCGTTCTAGGGTGTTTCACCGTTTTCCAGGTATCGGAAGATGGGGTCTATCCATGAGAGGGGGTTTGGGGTCTGAGTTGCGCATAAGATGATTGCTGGTTCAGTCGCCAGTCCTTGGATTAGGGACCTGTTCCCTGTCCCAGGCTTGGTGCTCGCTAGCTTGGAGATGAGGTCTGCTCGGGCGTTCCTTTCCCTGGGAACATGCTGGACTATGACTTCCTCAAAGCTTTTGCATAACTCTCTTACCTTTTCCAGGTATTTTTGTAGTAGTGTATCCCTAGCCTGGTAGCTGCCGTTTATCTGGGATGTAACAATCTGGGAGTCACTACTAACTTCTACCCTGGATGCCCCGACTTCCCTAGCTAGAATTAGCCCTCCTATCAATGCCTCGTATTTTTCCTGGTTGTTGGAGACGGGGAAATCGAACTTGATCGACTGCTCGTAAGCTACCCCTGCCGAGTTCTCGAGAATGATCCCGACCCCTCCGAACGTTTGGTTGGATGCTCCGTCAATGTGGAGCTTCCACCGTGTGTTCGGTATCTTGGGTGCCTCCCCTGTGACTTCTACCAGGAAATCTGCCATTGTTTGGGCTTTGATTGCTTGTCTGGGCTCGTATTGCAAATCATATTGGGACAACTCTATTGCCCATGCCATCATTCTCCCTGCGAGGTCGGGTTTCTGGAGGACTTGTCGAATGGCCTGGTCGGTTCTCAGGATGATCACATGCCCTTGGAAGTATTGCTTGAGCCTCCTCGACGACGTTAGCAGGGCGTAAGCCAGTTTTTCCAGCTTGGTGTATTTCAGTTCCGCCCCTTGGAGTACTTTACTGATGAAGTATATTGGGCGCTGAGTCTTATCTTCTTCTTGGATAAGGACGGCCGCCATGGCCTGCGTGGTTACTGCTAGGTATAAGTACAGAGGTTCTCCTTCTCTGGGTTTGCTGAGCACGGGTGGTTCTGAGAGTATTTTTTTGAAATGGTTGAACATTTCTTCACATGCCAGGGTCCACTCAAAGGCGATTCCTTTCTTCATTAAATTGAAGAATGGGAGGGCCTTTTTTGCCGAGGCTCCGAGAAACCGGGATAGAGCCGTGAACTTCCCGGTTAGTCGCTGCACATCTTTGACACACCCTGGGCTTGTCATTTTAAGCACAGCCTCGCACTTATCTGGGTTAGCATCTACCCCTCGTTGTGTTATCATAAAGCCTAGGAACTTCCCAGCTTCCATAGCAAATGCGCACTTGAGTGGATTAAGCCTCATTTTGAATTTCCTTAGTGCTTTGAAGACAGCTTGGAGGTCGTCTATGAGGCTGCTTGGCTCTGCTGTTTTTACCAAGATGTCATCCACGTAAACTTCTACCGTTTTACCGATGAGGTCATGGAAGACTTTGCTCATTAGTCTTTGGTAGGTGGCCCCGCATTCTTCAATCCAAATGGCATTACCTTGTAACAATAAGTGTCTCCTGGTGTTATGAACGCCGTCTTCTCCTCGTTAGGTCGGTGCATCGGGATCTGGTTGTAGCCAGAGTACGCGTCCATGAAGCTGAGGAAGCGATATCCTGCCACCGAATCTACCAAGGTGTCGATGTTGGGGAGGGGGAAAGAGTCTTTAGGGCATGCTTTGTTCAGGTCGGAATAGTCGACACACATTCTCCATTTGCCACTAGATTTTTTAACTAGTACGACGTTGGATAACAAGAGTCTTTAGGACATGCTTTGTTCAGGTCGGAGTAATCGACACACATTCTCCATTTTCCATTAGCTTTTTTGACTAGGACGATGTTGGATAGCCATGTCGAGTATTCGAGCTCTTTGATGAACTCGGCTTCAAGTAGCCCGGCTGTTTGTTTGGCGACTTCATTGGCCCTTTCTTGGGACATCTTCCTTCGCCGTTGTGCTACTGGCCTTGCGTATGGTTTGACGGCTAGTCGGTAAGACATGACTTCGGGATCTAAACCCGGCATGTCTGATGGTGTCCAAGCGAAAAGGTCGCCATTTGCCCTTACAACCTCCATGAGGGGTCCTTTGAGTTCATGGGACATATTTTCGTTTACGAAGGTAAACTGTTCTGCCGACTTTCCTATCTGAAACTTCTCCATGTCCCCTTCTGGTTCTGGTCTCGGCTTGTCTTCTAACCTTATATCCAGGTCTGCCAAGAACACGCCGGCTGCTTTCTTAGATTCTTTTCTTAGGGAGAGACTGGCGTTGTCGCAGGCGACCGCCGCTTCTAAGTCTCCCCTAATGGAGCCAACAGTTTCTTTGTCCGTTACGAACTTCATTGCTAGGAATTTGGTGCATATCACAGCTGAAAATTCGTTGATGGTTTTTCTTCCTAGAATGATGTTGTAGGCCGTGGAGTCTCTGAGGACTACGAAGTCCGCCATAACCGACCTTTTGGTGTCACCGGCTCCAAGGTAGATTGGGAGGGAGATCGTCCCATCGGGCTTTATGTAGTTGTCGCCTAGCCCCATGACCCCGTGTTGGTGGCTCTTGAGGTCGAACTCCCTGAGTCTCATAGCATCGAACACATTCCTAAATAGGATGTTGGAGTCAACTCCAGTATCGACGAGGATTCGCCTGACCAACCCTGTCCCGACCATTGCCGTGATCACCATGGGGGGTTCTCAGGGAGATCATGAAACCATTGGTCTTCTGGGCCGAAGGATATCATGGGAGGTCTCCCGCTTGAGGTGGTGGGACCTCCTGTCGAGATAGATAGGACCCGGGTGTCTTTCTTTGCTGCTGATTTGGATTTAGGGGGGTGTTGCGTCTGACCACAACGTTAACCAAAAAAGTTGGGGGGTTGTCTGTGTTCCCTGTGGGCTCTTGCCTAGCCTTGACGGCCCGGGTGCGATTTTCTTCTGAGTGCTCCCGTTTTTGTCTTCTCGGTTCTCGAATAAGTTGGGAGAACTCGCTCAATTTTCCTTCTCGGATGGCCTGCTCCAAGGCATTTTTGAGGTCGAAACAGTCTTATGTCTTGTGGCCGAAACCCTTGTGATAATCGCAGTACAGGCTTTTGTTGCCTCCCGTTCTCTCTTTCAGTGGCCTGGGTCTGGATAGGATTCTTTTGCCAAAATTTGCTGGTAAACTTCCACTATGGGCGCCGTGAGTGGCGTGTAGTTTGTGAACCTTCCCACCCGTGGAGGTTGTTTGTGCTGTTTGGCTGGGGTTCCGTCCCTGGGGACCTCCTTATATCTATCGACCTAAGTGACCTACCGGGCTGGAGGGTTAGGGAGCTGCCGTTTATTGGCTGCTACGACCTGACTGACTTCCTCATCATTGATGTATTCCTTGGCCACGTTTTGAATTTTCTACATGGTCCACACATGCTTTGTTGTGAGGTGCTTCCTAAAGTCCTCATTCAGCAGGCTGTTTGTTAGGCAAAGACTAGCGACCGAGTCCGTGAGGCCGTCAATTTCCAAGCATTCGTCGTTGAACCTGTCATGAAACTTCCTGGTCGGTTCTCCGGGTTTCTGGGTGACCCCTAGCAAGTTGATCGGATGTTTTGCCTTGGCTATGCGTGTCGTGAACCAAGCTAGGAAGCTTTGGGAAACGTCTGTGAAGGTCGTGATGGACCCTTGCAGGAGTGCATTGAACCATCGGATTGCTGGGCCGGCCAGCGTTACGGAAAATGCTCGGCATCTAACCGCGTCTTCTACTCCTTCCAAGTTCATTCTCGCTTCGAAAGCTGTGAGATGCTCCTGGGGATCCTTAGTCCCATCGTACCTCATCGAGGGGTGGAAGGGGGTGGTTCCCATGATGATGGGTTCATGTTGTTTCTTGGTTTTCCCTCTTTAGGACTCCCTATGGCTCTTGGTATTGTCTTGGTGAGGTCGAGAGGTCGCCTGCATGTGCGCTTCGTCGCGCTTTGTTGGGCTTCTTTCTCGGCTCCCGGGTTTTCGGGAGGGGGAGCGGGTGCGAGTGCGAGATCGGCTTCTCGCTGCCAGCTCCTGCTCGAGGTTTTGTACTCTGTGTCTGAGTTCTTGCATGATCTTGGCGCTATCGGCTTCTGTCCCTCCGAAGGGACGTCTTTCGGGGGTCTTAGTGTATATCAGTTGGTTTGGCTGGACGGAGGACTGCGGGTGCTCGGCGGCACGAGCCGTCGAACTCGCCCTACTCAGGCGAGCCCCTCCTCCTTCGCGAAGCTCCTTTGACGTGGGAAGTCGCTCCATGTCTACAGGGTTTCCACAAACGGTGCCAATATTCGTTACCTGACGATCTTGGGTACTCGACGGGTCAGGTGGTGATGAGAAGGTGAACGAGTGAGACCCTGAGCTGACGTGGAGTGAAGACAGAGGTGTGAGCTGGAGACGCCGGAGGTGATGTGACAAAAAAGGGAGGAGTGGCCACCTGCAAGGACACTCCAACGATCAAGTCAGAGTCCGTACGGAAGGATGGCCGAATTAGGTAAGAAATGTGACGTACCTCGGGGGTCCCCTTATATACTATGTTGGGCGGGCCTACTAATGACCTAGCCCACTGGCCAAAGAGCTTGTGAGCTGTCCTAGTCCATGCGAGGGACATAGTTCGTTCCGGACTTCGGGCCGGGGCTCCGGGTGCTGCTCCAAGGACACCGACCCGACTGGTGACCTAGGTCGTACGGATCGGAGGCCGGGTATGGTCCAGGTCGGGTGTTAGGAACCGATCCGTCGGATCCCTTTGTTGTAGGGGTTGGTTTGGGCCTGGGCCAGGGGCGGTGCCCCAACCCAACGGCTAGTTGGGCTGGACTGAGTTAGTCTGTAACAGAAACCGTCACAAAAGGATAAAAAGAATTGCCAGTTTCCCAAGTAACTTAGTGATTTTTAATTAATTAATTACTATTTATTTATTTATTTGATAATAATTATTAATTTCACATTATCTAAAATAAAAACTTAATATAAGACAATTCTCACTTCTTAATTAATTTTTGGAATTGAGTTAAAGTTATTTAATTTCTTATATTATAACAGTAATAATCTATTAATACATTTAACAAAATATCAATTTCTTATCAATCGTTATCAATTAAATTTTTAAGTTTGAAATTTATCTTTTTTCATAAATAAGTTTTGCATGAGCATTATAATGGTGTATTTAACAAAATAAAATGTTAGAATTTATATCTAAAAGTATTTATTTTTGGTGAAGAATTTATGTCTTCCTACAAGATAGTTAAAGTTAGCAATAGTAATCTTTTAATATTTTAATTTCTTAGGTCTGAAATAATTTATATGTGAATATATAGTCTTATAATATTTTCGTTAATGATTATACTAACAATTTACATATATCTTTGTCTAGCAATATTTGTCAGAACACCAAGGGAATAATAATGATATGTACATCTTATTGGTAGGTGATGTAACACTACCAAATTCGGTCATGCCTAGCGCATGAAAAATTCATTTTCAGTAAATCTCAGAAGCAGATTATTTTAAAAAAAAAAAGAACATATATAATTTCTTA
This sequence comes from Arachis ipaensis, assembly GCF_000816755.2. Classification (NCBI taxonomy): domain Eukaryota; kingdom Viridiplantae; phylum Streptophyta; class Magnoliopsida; order Fabales; family Fabaceae; genus Arachis; species Arachis ipaensis. The sequence goes on along the minus strand of NC_029788.2, from coordinate 130,516,085 downwards.
AAATCAGCGTATGCTCGTATATTAGATATTTAAGACAAATTTATTATAATTACAAACAAATTTAGTTTAAGTATTTGTTTAAAAGCTAACTACTCAAGCAAACAGAAAACAGAAATGAATAAAGGGCTTTAATTATGGGATTCAAAGTCTTGCAGCAAGTTGAATGGCACCAATCACATCTATTATCATTCTATTATTAATGTATATTAAAACGGAGTTAAAGATAATTTTTAAATCAGAGGTTCTACGCATAAAAGTCATTTTAGTTTACAAGTCATACAAGTTAAGCTAAACCCAATAAAAAGGACGTTCACCTATATCAGTGTGTTAATACCCGCTACTCAACGGTTTTCATAGCGCGCTCACTCACCATTATGAAAGAAGTTTTTTCTTTTTCCTCGATCAAAACCACAACCGTCGTTTCGTTTCTCCTCCTCCTCCTCGTTCTCTTCCTCATTCTTCTTCTTCTTCTTTGTGTTTCTCCTCCTTTTTTCTTCAGGTATTTCATCTTTATTGTCGTTTTTTTATTACTGTTATTGTTGCTATATTTTTTTCCCTCCTTCTCTTTCTATTGATTTTGTAACATTATGTATTTTTTTACCCATATTTGATTTTTTCTCCCAAGAAGAATTATGAAAATATGAAATAAGAAGATGAAGAAGAAGAAACAGCAGAAGATGAGGAGAAGGAATCGAAAGAGTTTTGAATTATACAGAACTTATCAGCACACATACACCGAAAATTCTTAAACAATACACCTAAATATCTTCCTGTTATACCCAAATATCTTCGTGTTGCACCCAACTTTGCTGCAAATACAGAAAAATGTTTCCTCTAATGATGCATTTTTTTGTTATTCTTTTTTTTCTTATTTCTTTCTTTCTTTTAGTTGAACGAATGTAAGTTCATCCTCTTCCAAGTAATTTTGTACCATTATGTGTTTCTTCTTCTTCTTTGTTTGATTTTTTTTTATTTTTATTCTTGTTAAAAGAGTAAAACAAGAATAAACTTGAGAAGATAAAACAAGAAAAAAAAAAGATGGATAAGAAAAAAAAAAGAAGAAGATGATGATGATGATGATGAAAAAGAAGAAGAAGAAGCAGCAGAAGATGAGGAGGAGGGAGAAGAAGAGTTTTGAATTATGCAGAACTTATCAGCACACTTGCACCGAAAATTCTTAAAGAATACACCCAAATATCTTCGTGTTACACCCAAATATAGAAAAATATTTTCTTTAATGCAAAACTTTTACATTACATTCAATTCAAACCATCAACGATAAACAACAATTTTCACAAACAAAAACAACATTATTCACCTACAGAATCATAAACTAGAATTGAACCACACCTCAGCCACTTGATTGGATTCATAATAATCAATTTTGTTCTGGTTCAATTAACAATCTGAACTTGAATTATTCATTATCTTCAACAACGAGATAACTGATGATAGATGAGAAAGCAAGGTTCTAAAAACCGAACCGGTCATCGAACTGCTCTAGTTATTGGTTCACTGGTTTACAGATTCAACCGGTTCGACCGTGGTTGAACCGAAAAAACCGTTTTATAATAAAATAATAAATAAAATATAAATAAACACACAAAAACTATATGATCTTATCAATTTACAAACTCAAGTTTTTTTAAAACACTCTTAAAATATATGTTTCCAAGCACTTTTGTCATCATCATCTTCAGCTTTACACTCATCACTCAATTAAAAAATTCACAACCCTAATTCTCTATTATTTCTTTTGGAAAAATAAAATCCCATTCAAGAAGAAAACAATAGCAGTAAGTAATTGAGAATATTTGTGAGACTCAACACCAAGACATAGAACAAGTATACATATAGTGCAGTACCAAACAATCCAATTCTCAATTCCATGAATCATAAACAAAAGGATGTCTAGATATCCACAGAATCAATCAAATTCAGCATTAAAAAATATCAAAAACCAAATTTTGCAGTTAAAGAACGAAGTAAAAAATATTAGAAATGAGAGTGGCTTGAACCACCGTCTTCTACATCAGAGAAATACATTATCATCATCATCGTCACTCCCAAGACCTCCAACAACAGCATCATCTTCATGATTTCCTTGCTCTAAATCAATAACATGGGACATCTGCTGTTTGTTAATTTTTTTGAAAGCATAGTTTAAAATTAAAACACAGCAACAAATAATCACCTTAAACTCAATCAATAAATCTATCAACAAAAATTCAAAAACAGCCGCAGCAGAGTAACAAATCCATTTTTAGCAATAATTTCGACAACAACAAAAAATCAATTTCTTTGATTGATTTCACATTCTGAAAATCACTAATCAGATTCAGAACAGACTCAACGGAACAATAACAATACAATCCAATTACAATATAAACATTATATTGTGGAGGAACAACATCCAATAACAATAATCTCAAGTTCTCAGCAAACAACACTCAAAATTATTCACAATTATTCAACAAACAACAAAATTCAGTAGTTCACACTTCACAACTTAACTAACAATAATTATTCACAATTATTCAACAAAGTTCACAGTTCAATTCAGTAACTTCAATTGAATCAGTTCACAGAATCTTAGTTCACACTTCACAGTTCACAGAAAAATAAAAAAAAAATAGTAAATCACATAGTTAATAAAAAAATTACCTAGAACTAGAAGCTAGAAGAATCAAACAATTATTCAATCATAGTTAATAAAGAAAATTATTCACAGAGCTTCACACTTCAGTAAATCAGTTCACACTTCAGTGACTTCACAATTCACAGAGCTTCACAGAATCAAACAATGGTTCATTCATAGTTAATAAAAAAACTTACCTAGAAGCTAGAAGAAGCCTTCAACAGATCATGTAAGAGGGAGACAGAGACACCGAGTGACCAAGACAAGGAAGCGTGGCTGTGCGATGGGCTTCGAATGAGCTTCGAACGGGACAGTGGTTCGGAGGAACAGAGCTAGTGCCGGCGGCGGCGTGGCTGCGCGACGGAGGAAGGTTGCGATGGCTACGTGATGGAAGGGAAGGTTGATATCGATGGCTACTGTGCGATGGAGGGAAAGTGAGCGAGTAGACGATGGCTGCTTGAAGGAATGACGACAGCGGCACGAGGCGGTGGTTGGACGGAGGTGAGGGACGATCAGGAGCTCGATTGAGAGGAGCCCTGCTCTGGACTGAGTGTGAGAGAGGCAGAGCGTTCTGAAATCTGGATCTGGGCATCTGGCACAGGAGGATGAAGTTAGGGCTAAGCTAAGTGCAGCAGCTGAAATGGCGACGTTTGGCTCCCCACTCAAAAAACCGGCCGGATCACGGTTTGGTTTGACCGACCGGTTTTTGACCGGTTCACCAGTTCAATTGCGGTTTTTGAAATCCACGATTTTGGCATTAGTTCGAGTCATTTTCCTCAGCGGTTCACGGCTCAACCGGTTCGATCAGCTGGTTCGAACCAGTTTTCAGAACCTTGGGAGAAAGAGAAAAAGGAAGGAGGAGAAGAAATTCTAATGAAAAAAGAAGGAGGAAGAAGAGGAGGAGGAGGAGATGGTGTTGGTGAGAGAGTAAAACAAGAAGAAACTTGAGAAGGTAAAACAAAAAAGAAAAGATGAATAAGAAAAAAAGAAGAAGAAGATGGTGATGATGATGATGATGAAAAAAGAACGAGAAGCAGTAGAAGATGAGGAGGAGGAAGAGGAAAAGTTTTGAATTATGCAGAACTTATTAGCACACATACACCGAAAATTCTTAAACAATACACCCAAATATATTGCAAATACAGAAAAATATTTCCTCTAATGCTACATTTTTTTCTTCTTCTTCTTTTTTTTTATTTCTTTCTTTCTTTTAGTTGAATAAATGTAAGTTCATCATCTTCTAATTAATTTTGTACCATTATGTGTTTCTTCTTCTTCTTTGTTTGATTTTTTTTGTTTTTATTCTCGTTAAAAGAGCAAAACAAGAAGAAACTTGAGAAGATAAAATAAGAAAAAAAAGATGAATAAGAAAAAAAAAGAAGAAGATGATGATGATGATGAAAAAGAAGAAGAAGAAGAAGCAGAAGATGAGGAGGAGGGAGAAGAAGAGTTTTGAATTATGCAGAATTTATTAGCACACATACACCAAAAATTCTTAAAGAATACATCCAAATGTCTTCGTGTTATACCCAAATTTGTTGCAAATATAGAAAATTATTTTCTTTAATGCATAACTTTTACATTACATTTAATTCAAACCATCAACAATGAAACATTATTCACCTACAGAATCATAAACTACTAACGAAAAAATTAACTTGAATCGAACCACACATCAGCTACTTGATTGGATTCAAAACAATAATCAATTTCGTTTTGGTTCAATTAACAATCTTAACTTGAATTATTCATTATCTTTAATAACGAGATAACTAATGATGGAGGAGAAGAAATTCCAATGAAAAAAGAAGAAGAAAGTGGATGAGGAGGAGGAGGAGGTGGTGGTGTTGGTGATGACGATAATGAGAGAGAAAAATATCGACGACGAAGAAGAAGAACGTGCAGCAAGAAGAAGAAGAAGAACATGCAGTATGGCACGAAGAGAAACGTGCACACGTGAATATAAATGACTTATATGACTTGTATAAAAAAAAAAAGCTTGTATGTGAAGAATAATTCTTTTTAAATATATTGTTAGTCTTCTAATTTTTTATCATGATACCACATCAATTTAAGTCGTTAATTCATACAATGAGTTATATTTTTACATTATGCTATAAGATTTTCATTGTATTTTTATCTCTTTATATTAATCTATCTTTATATAATGTTATAGGATTCTTTTTTAACCTTAGAGAAAAAGACAAACTGATCCCTAACTTTTTGGTTTGTGGACATTTAAGTCTATAAAGATTTAAAAATACATTTAAGTCCCTGACTTCTTCAAAATTTAGACACATCGATCATTGTATCTAATTTGTCCCATTTTAAAAATTCTCTCACATGTGCATCCGTATCAACCAAGTCTGTACAACAGGAATCACGTTTGATTTTTCCGTTAGGTCAGACTCAAGTGAACATGAGGGATCAATATGTACAGGTTTTGAAATGATCAAAAACTTAAATGTATTTTCAAATTTTCAAAGACTTAAATGTCTGTGAATCAAAAGGTCTAGGACTTACTTGTTCTTTTCTCTTAACCTTAACTTTTCATATTCTCTTACCCTTTATTTTATGTAGGTTACACTATTACTTTTCAATCTTAATATTAATTCTTTTTAATAGGTATAAATTTGATTATATTCTAATCACTTCTCTTCTCCTTTCATACTCATCTCTCATTCTTATATTTACTATATAAATCAATATTCATTTTGCACATTTTCTTTATCTTCTCTCACATAATCTCATACATCTTTCTTTTTATCCTTCTCTCTCCATTCTTACTAATTTTTTGCACAACTGAAATTTGGTTGATGACCATAGTATTTATTTTTATTCTTTTAATTTGCTAAACATATGTATTAAGCAATTGTATGATTATATTTACTAATTTTTCTATTTATTTGTGTAATTGTATTCATGAGTTATATAGTGTCTTTGTGACTTTGTCGCCTATATATCACTTCTTTTTCTTTCAACAATTTATATTTTTTTAATATCTATATTTAGTTGTAATAATATTGTTGAAAATTCATGTTGTCATAATTCATGAAAAATAAAACCAGAAAATTGAATATCGCTTTTAAATATCAAACATTAATAATATGAGTAAAGTATCATTTTTGTCCTCAATATTTGGGGTAAGTCCTACTTGTATCCCTAACATTTGTAAAAGTGATTCAATATTATCATGCCGCCAATTACACATCATGAGCTTTAGTTGGACTTCTTAAAATTTCTTCTTGAAGTTAGAATACAAATGTCTGGGACAGAAATCGATGATCCACTCCGGATAATAGCTCATCAAAAGTTGAAACTAATCCCTACAACATTTGCATAATTCACTTTTTTAGGGATATAATTGAACCTAAACATAAATAGTGGGTACAATATTGAAATCAAATACATCCAAGTGAGACCGAATTGAGAATAAATACATTCAAATGAGAATAATTGAAAAATACAATTTGATAGCAGGATAACATTGAATCACTTTTATAAACGTTAGGGATACAAATAGGACGATTTAAACGTTAAGGACACAAATAGGACTTACGCCAAACGTTGGGAACAAAAATGATACTTTACTCTTAATAATATTTACTATATAAATCAACATTCACTTTAAACATTTTTTTTATCTCCTCTAACATAATTTCATACCTCTCTCTTTCTTCCTTTTCATTATTCTTGCTAATTTCTTGCACAACTAGAATTGAGTTGATGATAATAGTTTTTTTTTTTTTTTTAATTTGTTAAACATATGTATTAGGTGGTTATATAATTGCATTCATTAATTTTTCTATTTGTTTGTATAATAAATGTATTGTATAGTATTTTTTATAAATTAACTTCTAAATTTAATATTAACTTACATATAATCTAATATATCCTTAAGCAAGGTTCTGAAAACTGGTTCGAACCAGTCAGTCGAACTGTGAACTAGTGACTAAGACGGTTCGGTTAGAAGTCATAATCGTTAAATCAAAAATCACTATTGAACCGTCGAACCAGCCAAGAACCGATCGGTCGAACCGAACTGAAATCTGAACGGTTTTCAAAAATCTTCACCAAATGGCGCCGTTTCATTCACCGTGGAAAATCCTAACTCTGCGAACGTGAACCTCTTCCCCAAGATACAAATGAAGCACTTTGCCACTCTCTCACTCACAAGAACACTCCTCCTCCTTCCTCTCCAACTCGAGCTCCTCCTTCACTCCCACACCTCCTCCGTCCAGCCACCGCCTTGCTCGAAGCTGGTCGTCTCCGCCACTATTCGAACTTCGAAGCCACCGTCGCCGCTGCAACTAGTCTTGCCTTATTCCTCCATCGCGTAGCCATTGTCCTGCCGCGCTGCCTCTGTTCCTCCGCGTCAGCCCCACCGTCGTGCTCCTTGTCCCGCTATGCTCTGTCTCGAAGGATCTAGTCCATTCCTTAATTGATTGAACAGGTAAGTATATTCATCTTTCCCCTTGACTAAGCCCGGTCAAGTTGGATTTTTCACAACGATACTACAACATCTTCTCTCTTTAGAAGTTTTTTTATTTTTTTAACTGTAATTGTTGTTTTAAACTTTTAATTGGTTAGTTAATCTATGATTTTTCATCTTGCTTTTTTAATTATTGTTATCATTAGTCATTACTGTGATTTAGGATTGTTGATGATCTTGAATATTGATTCTGATATGCTTTGGTTCTATTAATTGATTGATTTGGTTATGATAATTCTTAATTTGAACTGTAAAATTCCTACAATACCCTTATTCCTCTTTTTTCCAAACCAAACCCTAACTCTCTCCTAACACACACACACATCCCCCAGTGAGAATGAAAGAAAGAAAAAGAGAGAGGGAAAATGGATAGGGAGAAGAAAGGAAGAAGAGGGGGAGAAAGAGGATGACGCCGGTGAGGGCTACGTCGCCGTCGCTGTCGTCGTCATGGCTGCTCGTGGAGGACTGTTGCCGTCGCTGAGGGAAGCCCGAGCAGAGAGAAGAGAACGTGTGGAAGAGAGAGAGAGGCACAATGAAAAGAGGAGGGAGGTTTCGTAGCCGCCGCCATCAAAGCCAGCCTCGCCGTCGTCGTCGCGGTTGCAAATTTGGAGCTTCGAAGAGAGAGAAATGCCAAGGAGGACGGACCGTCCGCTGCTCCGCTGTTCTTGTCGCCGTTTGGATGTACCTAAACCAAGCCATCGTCCTTGCCGCCGAAGTTGTTAGTGCTGCTAGAGCTGAACCGTTCCTGTCACCCGGTCTAGCCTTTTTCCTTGATTCTTCTCTAGCTTTCATGTTCTATTATGCCACCATTTAATCTGTCTTGTCCTTTAAATTCAATTTTCGTTATGCCCTGTTTTAGATTCCCAGAACTATCACCAGCTCCATCTTATCGCTACTCCGGTCCAAATCTTGTGCTCATTCGTTCCATTCTACTTCAATCCTCCTCACCTTGAATTTGGCACTCCGGATTTAGTATCTTCGGTCCCTTGGGACCACGTTGTGAGTAGGCTTTATATTTATAATTGTTTATCTTTTTTATTTATGCTATTCTTAAGTTTTAATTATATTTATAAAACTATTGTTGAAGAACTTTGATTTGATTAAGATAATTGATTTATTATAGTTGAATAATTATTTTTATGAAGTTCATACCTTAGAAATTTTACATGAGACTATATATATGTTTGATAAAGCTTTATATTATTTTAGAATATTTGATTTTATTCGAATATATACTTTTTGAAGCATTGAAGTATTTATTGGCACTAACATACTTTAAAATTATGGAATATGTTCTTATAATTAAAAAAATATGATCGGAAAAAATTTCTGATGAGAAAGTATTATCTGATTTGATTTGATTCGATACCTTATATATTTGAAAGATTAAAGATTTATTGTATTTGAAACTATATATTTTGAATTGGTTTGGAAGGCTCGTATTAGAAAACCATAGTTAACGGCAGTTATGACATTAACTTAGATGCATCTAACTCAGACTCCAGCTACCGCCGTTAACTTAGATGCATATAACTCAAACTCTAGTAGTAGGGGTGTTTCTAGTCTAACATGTAGGCTACACGTTAAATCTATTATTCTGTTAGGACACACAAGAGGAAAGGACTACCCATAGAGGTGGAGCCGCCCATGTGTAGACTTTTGATTTGATTTTTGTATGAGAGCTCCCTTATTGATTCACTTATTATTATCAACTATTATTTTTTAATTAACATTAATTTGATAATAATGTTTATATGGTCTCATGTCGATTATAGATGTATTGTCTAGTCACTGAGTTGCAAAACTCACTCCATTTTCTAAAAATATTTTTCAGGAACAAATACTTGATTATGTGAGATTTTCTATTCAAGAGTAACGATTTGCAATGAGTACCTATTCTTTATCGAGTTCCTAAATGTATATGCTCCATATGTCACAGGCAGGATCCAACCATTCGTAATTATTTTATTTTTTGTTAAAAATGTATAACTATTTATTTTAGAATTTGTATAATATTTGTAACTTTCTTATTCAACTTATATTTGAGTATGTTAGACTTGCTATGAAATTATTTTCCTAAACGCCGGTCATGGCCCATTTTAGAACGTGACATGAACCTTGCTGAAGTTGTTCAGTTACATAACTTATTGAAATTGAACTTGAGCAACAACAAACTAGAAGGAAGCATCCCTCTTACTTCAATTCATTCGGAGCTCTCTATTCTCTTGATATTAGTGGAAATTTGTTGAATGGAATAATACCAAGAGTGCTTGGAGAATTGAAGCAATTACAGTGGTTGAATTTCTCTAGCAATAATTTTTCTAGCACAATTCCATCTAATTTTAATGGTAGATCAAGCTTAACTTTTGTCAACATATCATACAACCAGTTAGATGGGCCTCTTTCAAATAACAGAGCCTTTCTTCATGCTTTAATTAAATCATTAAAAAATAAGAAAGGCTTGTGTGGTAATGTCACTGGCTTGGTGCCATGCCCAAACAATGCTAGCGGCAAAAGTCACAAGGTCATGTTATTGGTTCTGCTTCTTATCTTTGAAGTATTAGCACTAACACTTTGTGTGATTGGTGTTTTAAAGAAATGTAACCAGAAAAACAATTTTTTATATTGAGTCATGATGAAAAAATGGCATTTGAAACCATTATTAAAGCTGCCAATAATTTTGATGACAAATATCTCATTGGCATTGGAGGGCAAGGATTTTTTTACAAGGCTGAGTTGTCTTCAGGTATGGTTGTTGCTGTTAAAAAAACTTCACATGAAATTAGATGTAGAGAATAAGTTCAATTGAAAGACATTTAAAAATGAGGTCAAAGTATTGACAGAATTCAAGTACCAAAACATCATAAAGCTGTATAGTTTTTGTCAGCATTAACGATTCTTCTTTTTGGTATACAATTATAATTATGTTTTAGTATTTTTATTTATATTTTATTTATTATTTATTATAAAACGATTATTTGTAGATGTAGACAATTGAAAGACATTTAAAAATGAGGTCAAAGTATTGACAGAATTCAAGTACCAAAACATCATAAAGCTGTATAGTTTTTGTCAGCATTAACGATTCTTCTTTTTGGTATACAATTATAATTATGTTTTATATGTTTTAGTAATATTTTATTTATTATTTATTATAAAACGATTATTTTGGTTGAACCAGTTAAACAGTGAACCAATAAATCAGTATAACTAGAGTGGTTCGATGACCGATTTGATTTTTATAACTTTATTAATAAGGTTACGTTTGATTTTGAAAATAAGACAAGATAAGACACTGAGAACAAGATATAAGCAGAGACAGACCTAAGTGAGAAGGAGGGGAACACTTAATCCCACTAGAAATTTAGAAACAAATTAATAAGTAAATATAGATCAATATATTTAGTTTACATTATTATATTATCTTTGCTTCCATTAAATTTATGTTAAAAGAAATTTTATATTATTAAA
>NC_029788.2:130498277-130502561 GCF_000816755.2 Arachis ipaensis | reverse complement strand
GCAATGCCACAATCTTTTAGTCTTGCATATATAAATGTGTTACTCGATTCTTGGTTGCATTGTTAACCACGAATAAATTAATAATTTTTTAATTTTATTTCACAATCTTAATTTAAGAAGAGAAAATATTTTTTTTTGTGGGTGTCTCAAAATCTCAATTATAATTTTAAAAGTAAAATTAAAAATAAAAAAATCATGCAAGATGTCAGAGGTCAAGTAAAATGCAGAAATTAAAAGAGAAAGGAAGAAAAAGATGAAGACGAACAAATAAAAATAAAGAACTTTAATTAGAATAGAAAATAAAATATAAGTTTGAGTTCAGACTTCAGAAAAATTACTTAAGATTTTTTGTTTTATTCTATGATGCCAGGGAGGCTGAGAACGTTTTTGAGTTTCCAAGTGTTTTCCAAAAAGAACTTAACTGATTACAATGTGTACCTAAAACTCTATTTATAGACTAACCTAATGTCAACTGACAGTTACCCTTCCTACATCACTTTTAAAAAATTTGAATTGCATCCGTAACTGATCCCGCACTCTATTTTGACGCTTCTATGTTAATAACAGCTTTCGCACATAGCATACCCTATAATCCAGGCATAATTCAAATTTTGCATAAAACTACTCCTTTGCTAGTGTTAATTAGAAGCTTCTCTTAAACTATATTAAAACTGACTTCATAAATTAATAATAATATTATCTTATATTTATTTATTTAAAATAATTCTTTTTTTTAAGTAATAATATTTTTTTTTGTCTAACAAGATGCTCCTAAGATTTTTCACTTGAAGATATGCAATGATTGAAAAGTAAAAAAATTTAGTTGTTTGTTGATATTTATCTTATCTTTGACATTGAGAGTCAATTGACACTTTGAACACATCTGCTTGACAAATTGAATGCCTACTAGTAATAAACTTAACAAAATTTCTAAGCCTATAAAATTTTTACATTAATAGTTAAACTGTCAATGGAGTTTATTCTTTTGTATGAAGCTTTTAAGTGTGTCAAATGATATTTGTTCTAATTTTGGCACATTAAATGTGTGTCAATTGACCTTTGTTTTAACCTTTGACATTTTAGTTGAGAGTTTTTGACACATACACTTTCATTATTCTAATTGACATTGTTAATTGACACAATTTTTCTAATTTCAGAAGTAGCAGAATCTTAACTTCGTGAAGTCATTTCTTTCATATGTTAAGCTCTAGGTGCCAATTAGATTTGATAAAATTTTTAATAGTATAAAATCTCCACACTAACATTTTAATAGTTTTGATTCCAAGCGCTAATAGACTTAACAGAATTTTTAAGTCAATTAGGTTTTTGTACTTATGAATTACACACCCAAATGTTAATGAGAGATTATTTTTGTCTATAATTTTAAATTTGATGCTTTTTTTTTTGAAAAATAAAACCATAACAAGGTAAATAAAATAGTTAGAACCAAAAGATAAAAAAGAAATAGGAATTTAAAAGATCAGAAAAATGAAAAAGAGAAGACAAAGAAGATTAGGATGAATAAAAAAGAGAAAAGAGATAGAAAAACAGAAAAAGAAGAGAGAAAAAAAAATAAAGATAAGAATGAAGAAAAAATGAAAGCCAATAAAAAACAAAGAAGATGAGATCATTTTTTGTTAATCAAAATTACTCCTTATTTGCATAAAAGTCATTTATCTTGTACTTCAGAAATTTTTTTTCGATCAACCTCTATATGACTTATTTAATGAGATGTTTGATGAATATTCAATCTTTCTTTTATCATCTCTTTATACTTTGCTTCTTTCTCAGCTTTCAACTGTTTAATTTGTCTAACATTTTTAGTAAGTTGAGTCATGTCATGATAGTATTAATTTACAAGCTTCTTTCAAATTCCAAATTCTAATCAATTTATAGCCATTTTAACAACTTCAGAGTCTAGAACTAGAATAAAGCATCTATTTCTCATGTTTTCGAATCTAGCCAAATATTTATCAATTGATTTTTTAACATTGCGTTTGATGGAGAATAAATCACTTAAATTAATTCTTAATTCACTACAAAAAAATTGTTTATGAAAGTCTTTTTCTAATCCAAGAGTGAATTGAATTTGGCTTTAGGTTAAAAAACTATGTAAAGGCATTTCTTGTCAATGAGGAGGGAAAGAATTTCATCTTTAAATACTCATTTGATGCCACTTTGTTGATTTCGACAGTGTAGCGAGCAATGTTCTCTACTGACGCTTCATCTTCCCTAGATAATGTAGTTAATGACTTAGAAAACTTCCATCCTTTAGACAATTCAATTTGTTGGATAAATTCAGGAAAATGAGACATAAACTGAGGTTGATTTGAAAATTCAACATTAAATCCCAATCTTTTCAGAATTTGTTCAATCATTTGATTGACATCTTACCTCTTGATATTATTTTGCCTAAGTCTTTTTAACATATTATCAGTATTTTGACCATGTCTAGATATATAAACATCATAATTAGGAATTGCTCCATCATTTTGGTTGACATTATCGGATCCTAAACCATAGTTGTCATTTTCTTCTAAATTTACTACAGTAGTAATTCTATTAACTTGCCTATTTAACTGTTCAATGCTAGTATTTGTGCTTTCTAAGAAAAGACTCAAAACAGTCACCATTTGATGAGTTAACATGTTTACTAGATCATGGTAGCTTTCACCCATCCGTTGCCTAATATTTTCTAAAAATCCGACAGTTTGATTTAGTTGATTAACAGGCATTGCTCTTGACATGTTAAGAAACACAAGCCTAGAATTTTCTACCTAGTAGTAATAGGTGTAGTAGAATTATATGTGTTGTTATTTCCTGTATTAACAGCATGTGAAAAATTTTGTTGTGATATATGTGAACCTGCCACTCCAGAAATAAATACATTTGACATGCTATATAGATTCTGGTAAAGAAATTTTTGAAAAGTTGAGTAAAGAGGTACATGCAATCCTTGTGTCACCATAGGGGGATATATCCAGTGGCAAGCCATAAGGCGGCTACCCCACTAGGGATGGCAACACCACCCAAACCCGCAAGTACCCACCTCACCCCTACTAGCTCAGGGAGGGTGCGGGACGGGTTTTTGTCTGGTCGGGTTCTTGAGCGGGTAAAATAATTAATAATATATCATATTTAAATTTTTATTTTAATTTATATTATGTATGTGATGATGGTTATATAAATTTTGAAATTTAATTTTATTTATTGAATTTAATAATTATAGGGGCGGGTAGGGGCAGGGCAGGTACCCGCGGAAATGGGTTAGGGTTCAACTTTTTACTACCCATGGGTAGAAGCGGGGCAAGTTCTATGCAGGTTATTGTAGGATGGGGCGGTGTCCGGTAGAACAAAAACTCGCCCCGTTGCCACCCCTACACTCCACAGTATTTATGTAAGTTGCATTTAACCTTGGATGGGCATGACCAATGCCATTATGCCTCGTTGACGGTAAGATAGGCTATGCGTTTGAAATCACAGGAGAATTTCCATACTCATTTTCTCTAGTCTCATCATTGGAAGTAGAAGAAGAAGCTGTAGATGTATTTGACATGTCAACTGATGCTGATTTCTTAGTCTCTGAAAACACAATCTTACCACTGCGTAACCACATACAAATTCAAAACTCCTGATTTTTTTTATAAACTATAATCTATTGATAATATCCCACCATGCGTGCCAATTTGTTTTACTCGATTTTTGGTTCCATTATTAACAACAAATAAATTAATAATTTTTGAATTTTGTTTCACAATCTTAATTCAAAGAGCGGAAACGACTCCTTTTATGGGTGTCTCAAGGTCTCAATTGTAGTTTCGAAAGTAAAATTAAAAAAAAAAAAAAGAAAACATGCAAAGTGCCGGAGGCAAAGTAAAATGTAGAAATTAAAAATGGAAGAAGAAGATGAAGACGAACAAATAAAAATAAAGAACTTTGATTAAAAATAGAAAATAAAGTACAAGTTTGAGTTCAGACTTCAGAAAAATTACTTAAAATTTTCAGTTTTACTCTGTGATGCTAGGGAGGTTGAGAGTGTTTTTGAGTTTTCAAGTATTTTTCAAGAAGAAATGAACTGATTACAATGTGTACCAAAAATTCTATTTATAAACTAACCTAATGTCAACTAACAGTTACCCTTCTTACATCACTTTTGAAAAATTTAAATTGCATCAACGACATAGCATGCCCTATAATCCAGGCCTAATTCAAATTTTGCATAAAATTGCTTCTTTGCTAGTATTAATTAAAAGCTTCTCTTAAAATATATTGAAACTGATTTTA
>NC_029788.2:130487013-130498252 GCF_000816755.2 Arachis ipaensis | reverse complement strand
AATAGTATTTTACTAACAAAAGTTTACAACCAGATTTATAAAGATTTGTACATATAAAAGTTATAAAACACGTAATGTATACTTATATTTATTAAAGTTTATACACATAAGTTAACACAGTTTATATATATAAATTAATAAAATTTATTTATTAAATATAATTTAATATTTATATTAGTCAAAATTACTAAAAATTTTATGTAACTTAAAACCTAAAATAATTTTATTAAAAAAAGTATCACCCTTCACTATAGACATTTATAATAATGTTTTTAAAATAAATTGTGATCGCAACCTTTTTTTATTATTACAGATAAAAATCATGACTATAGACAATTTTAGGTTACTAATTTAAATCGTGACAAAAAAAAAATATGGTATTCTAAAGTCTGAAGTGTTGTAGACTTGTAGTTGTAATTATGGTCCATTGGTCCTTCTCCTATTCACTATCTATAATTGTTGACCTGTGTTTGGGCTCCATTGATCCAGAGAGCCAGGTTCTTCTAAACTTCAAAAAAAGCCTTCACAGTATTGAATCCATGTCTGTTACATTTGAAACAGTAGAGCCATTTAATTTGGATTTGAGTGGAGTTTCATTTGGTTCGAGTCCAACAAAGTTCTTTGGTTCTGTGCAATAACAACTTATTAGATATCTTTCTCTGTGGACTGATTTTAAAGGCATGATTCCCAGCAGTATTGGAAACCCCACGAATTTGCATGTTCTTCAGATCAGTAACATCTATGGGGCTTATTCTGATCATCTTAGTCGGGTTGCTCAACTTTCATCTTTACAATACGTTTGCTTCTGATTATTGTATTATTCATAGTAAAATATGTCTCAACTAATAAACAATATTATCTAATAATATAATAAAATATTTTTAAAATATGAACAATTCATAAAGAAATAAGATTAGTAAAATCAAGTTTCGTATAAGTTTACCGATTTTGAAAGCTAACTACTCAAGCAAATAGAAAACAAAGATGAATAGAGGTCATTAAGGATTCAAAGTCTAGTAAGACAACTTCGATCATTGGAAGCATACTATTTCTTTTCTTAGTTGATTGGTAAAATCAAATAGACCAAGTCTACTTATCTTGAAAGCTAACTACTCAAGCAAACAGAAAACAGAAATGAATAAAGGGATTTGATTATTGGATTCAAAGTCTTGCAAGTTGAACGGCACCTAACAAATTACTATTAAGAGGAAGAACGGCAATGCCGGCCCTTTTTTTATTTAAATAGAAAAAGCCCTGCAAATGCCACAATAGTTTTAGGCTTCGTATAAAGATGTCTGCATGTGAGTTTTTACTTAGTTTTAAACTTCTAGATATAAATGCAAACTCCATTCCCTATATTTGGTGTGTACTCTTAGCCCTCCCTCTTTAAAAAATGAGAATATCGTTGAATACCTTTGGATATGTAGTGCTTCTCCTATTCACAGTAACTGCTGACTTATGTTTGTGCAGAAACTCAACTTCATTTGGGAGCAATGAGCAAGAGAGCCAGGCTCTTCTCACCTTCAAAAATAGCCTTCTAAGTTTCTTCGATTTTGATCCATCCTCACCACCTATACTTCCATCATGGGAAGGCCATGAATGCTGCCAGTGGGAAGGCATAGCTTGCAACAATGTTACTGGACATGTTGTCAAGATTGAACTCAACAGCGGTTGTGTGTCATGCCTTTCATGGGAAGACACTGCTTATATAGAACCAAACTATATTGACTCTTCACCTGATTTGTATGCTGAACACTTGAATCCATCTCTGTTGCACTTAAAACACTTGAGCCATTTGGATTTGAGTGCAGTTTTACTTTATTCGAGTCCGGTAAAGCTCCTTGGTTCTATGCAACAACTTAGATATCTTTCTCTCTGCACTGAGTTTGAAGACATGATTCCCAGCAGTATTGGAAACCTCACCAATTTGCGTGTTCTTCACATCAATAACATCTATGGGGCTTATTCTGATGATCTTAGTTGGCTTGCTCAACTTTCATCATTACAATACCTTGGATTCTTTCGTGTTAATCTTTCCATGGCACACAATTTGTTTCAGGTACTTAACATGCTTCCTTCTTTGACTCAGATACACCTATTTGATTGTGGGCTTGGAAACATGCCAATTCCTCTTCTTCCAATTAATCTCACGAATCTAACACATGTTCAAGTCCTTAATATTGCATCCAATGATATCCAAGATCCAATCCTAGATGCTTTCAGAAACATGACTTCCATTGAAGTTCTTGACATTTCAGAAAACAACTTGACTTCACTGCCACATTGGTTGGATAAATTTAATAATCTTGTTGGTATGTTCCTTGCTAACAACAGATTTTCTGGTCGGTTTCTTCCTGATATTCAAAACGCGACCATTAGAGACTCCGACCATAGTAATACCAATTCATGTTCTGATAGGTTTTTTCCTAATCTTCAAAACATGACCTTCATTAGAGTCTTTGATCTTAGTAATACCAATCTCTGTTCTGTACCTTCATGGTTAAGTAAATGTAAGAGCCTTGTGAAGTTAGGCCTTGCACACAATTTTCTTCACGGATCAATTCCGTATGCTCTAAGAAATTTGACATCCCTCACAGTTCTTGACCTCTCTGATAACAAACTCACTTC
Source organism: Arachis ipaensis (assembly GCF_000816755.2). Taxonomy (NCBI): domain Eukaryota; kingdom Viridiplantae; phylum Streptophyta; class Magnoliopsida; order Fabales; family Fabaceae; genus Arachis; species Arachis ipaensis. The sequence continues at coordinate 130,495,624 of NC_029788.2, read as the reverse complement.
AATTCCAATTTGGTTAGGTGAGTTAAAGAGTCTTATCCATCTCTCTCTTGAAAGCAATGATATCACTAGTTTAGAGGAGGGTTCTCTAGCATCAATTTTGGGAAATATGTGTCACTTAAAAGAATTTTATTTGCCTGGATACAAGCTTCAAGGAGAGGTATTTGCCAGTAATTCAAATATATCTGGCTGCAACAACTATGATTTGGAGGTGTTAGATTTGAGTTATAACAACTTCAGTGGTATGTTACCAAGCTGGTTGGGGAAATTTAAAAATTTAAATTACCTTGATCTCAGCTCAAATTCGTTTTCTGGCCCCATTCTACATAGTCTTGGAGAACTGGTGAATCTCACATGCTTGGACCTTTCTTCTAACTTATTTAATGGTGTTATTCCTTGGAGTATTGGGAAGCTTGAAAACCTAGGCACACTAGATCTTTCATCCAACTTCTTTACTGGTGTCATTCCTTGGAGTCTTGGAAAACTTGAAAATGCAGAATTTATGAACCTTGCTAGTAACCATTTGTATGGGAACATTCCAGATAGTCTTGGACAACTCAAAAATCTGTATACCCTTAATCTTTCTTCTAACTCTTTGGAAGGACCAATTAGCTATTTAAAAGGATGGACTGCAATGAAGAGTCTTAGCACCTTGTCTCTCTCCAATAACCAAATCGATGGATCGATTCCAGAAAACCTTGGTGAGATAATGCCTAGTTTGAGGTACTTGTCACTTGATAATAACCATATAAATGGTTCAATTCCAACTTCATTGTGCAAACTCAAAGCATTGGTGGCTATTGATATTTCCAACAACAAATTATCTGGTAGAATTCCAGATTGTCAAAGAGATGGACTTATAGAAGAAATTGATTTGTCATCAAACAACTTATCAGGTGTCATTCCAAACTCTATCTGGAATATGTCATCATTGGTGTGGTTGCATTTGAACAAGAATAGTCTTCATGGAGAACTTTCACTGTCCTTAAACTTCAAAAAACTGCTGATCTTGGATCTTGGTGAGAATCAATTATCGGGTTCCATATCTTCGTGGAAGAATGACACATTTCCCACGCTTCAAATTCTTAGATTGCGGGGAAACATGTTCAATGGTACTGTCCCTTCAAACTTGTGCCAATTTGCTAAATTGAAAATATTGGACCTTGCTAACAATGATTTAAGAGGTCCAATACCTCATTGCATTGGCAATATTACAGGAATGGTTTCAGAAACCGAAATCCTTCCAAATGGGGCACTGTTCAATGGCACCAAGCAATGGAATCAAGAGGATGTCAAGCAAGTCATCAAGGGAAGAGAGCTTGATTACACTAAAAATTTGGTTTTTTTAACCAACTTGGACTTGTCAAACAATAGCTTGGAGGGACCAATTCCTAAAGAACTATCTTCACTTTCAGGATTACTTGGACTGAATTTGTCTTATAATAATCTGTCTGGAGAGATACCTGCAATGATAGGAGATATGAGGTCCCTGGAATCTCTTGATTTCTCTCATAACCACTTGTTTGGTGCTATTCCAAGTAGCATGTCCAGTTTAACTTTTCTTAGCCACTTGAACTTGTCAAACAACAACTTTTCAGGTCCAATTCCAAGAGGTAACCAGTTCCAGGTTCTTGATGATCCACTTGTTTACTCTGGCAATCCATTTCTCTGTGGAGTTCCACTTAAAACAATCTGCCCTGGTGATGATTCTCATCAAGATCCTCATGGTGGAGGCTCTGAAGATGAAGTTGGAGAAAATGACAAGTCAGATAAAATATTATTTTACTCTGTCATAGCCGTTGGCTTTGCAACTGGCTTTTGGGGAATTATTGGTGTTTTGTATCTCAAGAAGAATTGGAGGTATGCTTGCTTTGGATATGTGGATGAGGTAGCAGATAGAATTTATGTTGCAATTGCATTGAAAGTAGCAAAACTGAAGAACAGGTTGCAGTGAAAGTACCTTGATGGGTGACATTGGCACATCATGAATATTCTGAAGCCTGCTTTCTAGTTTTTACCTCTTATTAGAATGTTTCACCTCAATTCAAATAAGGCATTTCCAGAAATACTATCTTTTGTTGGCATGTTTTTGTATTTGGATTTGGTATTTTGGTTGCTGGTTATACTTTGAGTGCTCTCTTTGGTTGTTCATTTGTATCCACTACAGACACCTTTCTTTGTCTTTGTGATGCTAGTTTCATTTTAGCTTCTTTTTTTATTTTTATTTTAAATTACAATTTAATTAACTTGATTTTACACGTATGATTGAAATTTTCTCACAAGTTTCCATTTAAAATGAAATTATTACAGTTGGATTTAGTAGCAGATCGACTAAGATTATCAGATGCAATTATTTTACCTTTTTATTTATTAGTAGTAGTAGTAGCTGTAATAAACCACATAATTTTGCATACTGATATTCAACAAATTTTAAGGAATAAAGGATTTATACACAGCTCTCTAAGCAATATTGTCATTCATTTTCTCTTGATTCTTGTTATATTTATATATATTCTGTTATTTCCAGATGAAGTTAAAAACTTAAAATCCTCCTCATACTTGCTATCAATCATATATAGTAGATTGTTGTTAGTTTTCAGAGTTACCTCACTTTAATATTATGCAATTGTAATACGTATCAACTTTAAATTTTTTAGCACCAGAAACATATAAAACCTACTTGCAATTTTACCATAAATGTGAGCGGTAATTGATATAAAACAAAAGAAAGAAAAAAATGATTTCTTTAAACAAATCTCACTAAAAACATAGCTTTAATAATCTAGAAGCACACCAATCTTATTTAACATTAAGATCTACTACATGGATGAGGAATGAGGATGGTGAAAATCAATCTTCAGACTTAAAAATATGACTACTTCCTCTTCATCATTTCCTTCAATATGACTACTTTCAAGATAACTGCAACATAGATCTTGTCAGCTACCTTGTCCACATATCCAAAGCAAACATACCTCCAGTTCTTTTTGAAATACAAGACCCCAATAATTCCCCAGAAACCGGTTGCAAAGCCAAGAGCTATGACTGAGTAAAACAACTCTGTCTAGCTTGTCATTTTCCCTATCTTCTTTTTTATAGCCTTCTATATCATGAACATGATGAGGACCATCACCAGGACAATGTTTTGGAAGTGGAGCTCCACAGAGATATTGGTTACCAGTGTAACTGAGTGGATCATTTAAGACTTGAAACTGATTTTCATCTGGAATTGGTCCTGAAAGGTTGTTGTATGATAAATTCAAGTGACTCAAAAAATATTTAAGTCAATCATACTCTTTGGAATAGTACCAGAAAGAAAGATGATTATGAGACAAGTCAATAGATTCCAACGACTTCATGTCTCCAATCATCTTAGGAATCTCCCCAAAGAAATCATTGAAGGACAAATTGAGTCCAATCAATCTTGAAAGAGAAGATATTTCGGCAGGAATTGATCCAGACAAAAAATTGTTTGACAAGTCCAAGTTGACTACATATTTCAAGTTTCTAATGTAATCAAGTTCACTGCCTTTGATGACTTGCTTCACAACCTCATTGCCCCACCCACTTGATTCTCCCAAAGATAATGAATTATATGCTGAAATCATTCCTGTAATATTGCCAACGCAATGAGGAATTGGACCTACTAAATTATTTTCAGCAAGGTCCAAGATTTGCAATGCAGCAACTTTACAGAAACTTGAAGGGATGCCACCATGTAAAAAGTTTCTCCTCATCCTGCCATTCCAAGAAGGTATGACACCTGTTAGTTGATTCTACCCAAGATCTAACAGTGTCAATTCTTTCATGTTTGTCAAGGATGAAGGAAGTTTTCCTTGAAACTTGTTATTATTCAAATGCAGCCACTCCAATGATGACAGATTCCAAATTGTGCTTGGAATTTCGCTTGATAACTTATTGTTAGAAACATCAAAACTGTACAAGGATTCAAGTTTGCCCAATGAAATCGGCAATGAACCATTTATAAGGTTATCATGAAGAAACAAGGAGTGTAATTTTGGCATTTTGTCTTGAAGACTTTCTGGAATGGATCCAATTATTTGATTATAAGAGAGATCCAAGCTCATGAGGCTCATGAGCTGGGGCCATGAATTTATTAAATCATTGAGTGTGCCTTGCAAGTAGTTATAAGAAAGATCAGGCCCTTGCAGACTCTTGAGTTGACCCAAGTTTTGAGAAATTTCACCACTAAAATAATTAGAAGAAAGATCAAGGTTTTGTAGATTCACAAGTTTTGCAAGACTTTGGGGTATTGATCCATTTAAAATGTTACTTCCAAGATTTAACACACTCAATTTTGTCAAATTTCCAATAGAAAAAAGGAATGGGACCGGAGAATGAATTTGACCTCAAATCAAGGTACTTTAAATTTTTAAATTGTCCCAACCAACTTGAAAAAAGACCAACAAATTCATTGTCACTCAAACTCATGTACTCTAAGGCATAGCTATTACAGCTAGATAGAGTTCCTTTGTTTTTGAAAGCAAACCCTTGACAATTGCTTTCGGACAAATCAAAGACTTCTAGATGACATAGATTGCTCAAAGTTGATGAAAGAAAATCGTCTTCCACTGAAGTGAAATTATTCTCAGAAAGAACTAGATAAACAAGACTCTTTAACTCGCCTAACCACAATAGAAGTGAGATCAAGGTGTTGTTGGAAAGACTAAGATGTGTGAGAGAAGTCAAATTTCGTAAAGCATAAGGAACTGAACCATAAAGCAGATTACTCGAAAGTTCTAAGCTAACAAGGTTTTCAAACCTCCCCAACCACAATGGCATTGTTGGACTCAGACTGTTTTCACTCAAGTCGAGGGACCTAATGGAAGTCTGTTCTGAAGAGTAGAAGGAAGTTCACCAGAAAGACCACAGTCTTGAAGGGATAGTACTTGAAGGTTATCAAAATGAGCAAACCATAGAGGCAACCAAGTTAAATTCTAATTATGAGAAAGCTGGAGGTCTTTAATGGAGGTCAGATTTCTCAAAGGATCAAGGACCGTAACATTGTTGAAAGACAAATCCAGGTTGACAAGATTTTGAAGTTGGGCTAACCATGGCGGCACAAAGCTTAGAAGGTTGCCTGAGATGCGAAGGACTTTGATGGAAGTGATGTTCCGAAAAGCATGTAGAACTGGTGAGTCTTGATTAAGACCATTCCATGCAAGGTTGAGGAGTTGGAGACGGGTGAGATTTGTGAGAGGAAAAATCGGATCAGAAACAAGTGATGAAGACACTTGTCCAAGGCCACATGCAGGTAGGTGTAAGTGTAAGAGAGAAGGAAGCGTGTTAAGTACCTTAAACAGATCCAGGGAAAGATCCACACCACCCAAGCCAAGGTATTGTAATGAGGAAAGTGGAGCGAGCCAAGTACTGTCAGTAGTGTTGGTGAGAGTGAGACCTGCGAGATAAAGAGTACGTAAGTTGGTGAGGTTTCCAATGCTGCTACTGGGAATAGTGGTCACTAATGGCGAAGAAGAATCGTCATAGACTCCTCCTTGCAGAGAAAGATAGCGTAGGCTTTGCATAGAAGCAAGGAATGTTGTTGGAGTCCGATTAATAAAAACAACTCCAGAAAGATCTAAGTAAATCAAATGTTGAAGTTGTGAGAGATACGGATTAACATCTTCCAAAGTAAATGTCACACTTGGGAAGCAATAATAATCATGGTCAGTTTTAAAAAATAAGAAACAGAGATCGTTGAGATCAAGCATGACAATATGTCCAATGACATTGTCGCAGGCTATGTCTTCCCAATCACAGCAATCACCATCGCCTTCCCACGATAGAAGGCGATTCTCTCCCGCCTTGAGTGGTAGCTCAAAGAAGGTCAAACGTCTTTTGAAATTGAGAAGAGCCTCTCTTTCTAGTTGAAGGCAGCCATACGAACCTCCAATTTGAGTGATGAGCAGCACTATCAAATTCAAAACCACAGTAAAAGCAATAGCGTTGTTGGAGTATTGCTTTCTTCTCATTTTCTCGACGGAAACTGAAACTGAAAACTGAAATAATGTTACAAAATATTTGAAAAGGCAAAAGATACGTATGTAGTGTGGTGTTGATATGGATGGATATACAACTCCTCCAGCATCCACATATTTATAGGGTCTCAAAAATGATGTGCTTATCTAGTAAACTAGAGAATAAAATATCTCTATTGTCTCATGCAATCTTTCCTACAAAAGACTTCATTAATTATTTCAAAATTTCCTAAAAAGAAATATATTTTCACTTTATTATTGTTAACTACAAAAATAAAATATCCAGTCGTAATGAGAATCTTACTCCATCCTTTATTTATAAAATAAATATTAAAAATAAATTCAGTTACACATATATTCTCGTTAATACGTGAATATATATTATCATTATTATCGGTGAATCTTACATTTTTTCTTATACTGAAGTAAAAAAAAAGAAGTAACATGTTTTCTTTTCTAATTTAAAAAAATTTTAAAGTTATTTCTAACAATTGATTTGACTCAATTTTATTTTTAAAATTAAAATAAATTTTAATTTTATTACATCTATTAAATTTTTTACAATTAATAAATAGTCACTTTATCTTTTCAGATTTATCTCTGTACGCATCATAATTATTTTATCTCTATCATTATCAACTAGTAGCAAAATTTTATACCAAATAAAGAATAACTGTCTAAATAATTTTGATATAGACTCCACTTAAAATAAGTTTGTCTAACTTCATTTAGAGTATTATTACAAAATTTGAAGTCATTTTTTAAAATCTTGTTGCAAATAATTAAAATAAACTTTTTATTAAATTTGACTCTTTAAAATTTTAAAAGTTGTATCCCACTTTTTTTCATAAATTATTAGAATTGTAAAACTATCAATTAGAGTTGATATTATTAAAGTTATATTTTTTCTTCTTAAAATATTAGTCTTCTTTTTTAAAAAAAGCTTTAATTTTTCATCATTATAGTAGTAGAAAATTGGAAATATATAAATCATAAAATATTTAAAAAAATTATAGTTAGAATGATAAATATTTATTACAATAATTGTTGAATATTTGAATGTCTTTGTTTAGAAAAAAATTCTAACAAAAAAATCATAAAGAATAAAATAATACTAAGTTAAGTAGTTAAGAAAAAATTTACAAAATTAAAAATTTAAAAAGTTTATGAAATTTTGGAAGAGTTTTGTGGTTTTATGCAAGGTTGTCCAATTCGCGAGTCTAAGTAAACTCGTTGAGCTGACCTAGACTCGACTCGCGAGTTAACTCGTAGACTCGTACGAGTTCACCTGTTATGAAGTTTTATATATATATATTTACTCAATTCTAACCTTTCAAAATTAATAATATCAATCTTAAAGCACATAATAAATTAAAATAATAGCATACATTATAACAAATACTTTAAAATACATATTCAAATCCTCTATAATTATTCTTATTCAAATACAACATAGAACACACAAAATAAAAAATTCTAAATCTGTAATACTAAATCTTTAATTGAACATTGAACAATATCAAATAATCAAATTAACTCTAATCAAAATAATTAATTACTAATCAACCACGAATGGATGAACCATCTGGCCATCTAACATAAATGATAAGCAATAGGCTAAAATTAAAAGCAATAAAATTAAAAAAAAAAAAAAAAAAACTAAATCAAGAAGCAAAGGCTCAAAGAAAGGGCAAAAGGCATACAAAAAATAGAGGATATAGAAAAAAAGAAGGGGCAAAGTCCCAGCAACAGTAGATCGAAGACAAGGGTGCAGCAGGCAGCAGTGGTGAGGGAGCAACAACAACACAAAACAACGGTGACAAATAGTCATGGATTTCACGACGTTGCAAACCAGAGCAGAGATATGACTGTAGGAGAAGCAGTCGAACTCGTAAACGGTGATAGCATGATGGAGTTGCGGATAGTGGAGATGTGAATAATACAAAGCAGAAGGCAACATAGGTAAAATTCACAAAGACAATGGCGCAAATTAGAGTAGGGGTAACAGACGCAGTCGAACAACAGTAGCTCGACGGGGAACGGCGACTGCGGCAGAACATGGAGAAAGTGAGACTTGAGAGAAACGACGCAGATGAGAGAGTTGTGAGTGAGTTTTCTTTCATTCTTTGGGAGTGTTATCGTATCCCTAATAAAAAAAAATGTTTTTTTTTTGTTTCAAAATGACGGTTTTTTGAGCAAAAATGAAGAAAAACACAAACTCACTAACTCGGTCTTAGACTCACGAGTTTGTCCGAATTTAATCGAGTCTAGCCGAGTTTACTCACGATAGAGTCTATACCCGAGTCAACTCGATTCCATTTCTAAACTCGTAAACTCGTACGAGTTTACGAGTTAACTCGAGAGTTTGAAAACAATGATTTTATGTTTATTTAATTGAGTTTTTTAGTTAGTCGAAATTTAAAAAACCAAATTATCTAGGTCCATTTCATCTATTAATTCAATATATGTTATATATTATTATAATTGAATATGAATTTAAATTCTGATACTCTAAGATAATTAAGTTAGAGAACTAAAATATCAACCAATTAAACAATCAATCCTACATATAATAAAACTACTATTTTTTTTTTTTTCCAAAAAATCCAAAAAAT
>NC_029788.2:130482887-130486341 GCF_000816755.2 Arachis ipaensis | reverse complement strand
AAATAAATAAATAAGAGAAATAGAGTGTTCTATTCCTGGGAAGGGGAAAGAAAAGAAGAAAAAGGAAAAGAGAAAAAGAAAAGAAACTGTCTACGATCCACCTCTGTTTTCGCTTTTATCGCGCACATATGTACGATTTTGGTTCTTAAAGTAAGAACGATTTTAAAACTAAGTTAAACCTTATGGATGATTTTGTATCTAAAAAAAGGTTAAAAAAAAAATTTTTTTTGACCTATACTTTAGAGATCAAAATCATACTTAACTCTTATTATTATTATCAACTGACAAATTATTACTAATCTAGATATGTATAATACTATAATTACTATATTTTTCGTAAGATAATGTATAGGAAACGCTTCACGTGTGCCACAATACGGGACTGGAGTTTCAGAACTCCAACTTCTAAATGCGTTCAGATTTAATATAAAAAATTTTATTGACTAAAATGAGGCGAAGCTTTGATAACGTGGACTCAAGTTAGGTGGGATGCAGCATGGAGATTCGACTGGCGGTGGAAGTGAGCTGTTAACACAATGTTAAAGGTCAGATTTGGCCAAAATTTGGTTGAGTAAACTGACGGGACTTGTAACCCACGCTAAGGTAGCGTTTGTTTTGGGATACTGAGACAGAGACGGAGAAACTGAGACTCAGTATCATGTTTGTTGGCTCAGAGATTAGTACTAAAATTCCTGTCTCTGTCTCTAAAATTTCAGTATTTCAGTACCTCCAAAAAGTGAGGACACAGGGGACTGAAATTTTTAGAGACAGAGACTGAAACTTTAATAACATTTTATACCTAAAATACTCTCATTTCAATTAATTAATTTCAATTTTATCTTTTGTACAAATTAAATTAGAGTTTCATTCTTGTTTTAATTTCTGTCTCTCACTTTGTACCAAACATAATACTGAGATTTATTTCTGTCTCTATCTCTTAATCTCTGTTTCTCAATTTTAATCTTTCAGTCTCTATCTCTCTACCAAACGCTACCTAACAGCCACATGGCTTAGGCTTCTGGGCATGGCATTGAGGTCCGATTAATCATGGGCCGTTTAATGACATATTGAGGTAAAACCCAAAAAATAAAAAGAAAAGAAATTAATTAAGTTGGATTGATCTAGTAGTTAGCTCCCTAGTTGGTTAATCCATTGACTTATGGGACAGAATTTATTTTTAAGAAATGGGATATTTTGATAACTCAATATGGTTTTTTTTTTACCAAAAATAGAAAGACTCGGACTCGCAACTTTTAAATGAGTATGAAAAGATTATGCCATTTGAATTATAATTCGTTGACAAAGTGTTCTTTTTATATGGCTAAGTTGACCAAAATAAAAAAAGAAATTAAATTTATAAAATCAGAATTGAGACAGAAAAAATATTGCAAAAAATAATTAAAAAAAAAATAACACTTCAACGAAAAAAGATTAAACACAATCTTTTTTACTTAGTTTTGTTATATATCAAAATTAATGATTCCGAAAAATCAGTTTCGTTTTTTAAGGTTTTGGGGATAGGAAGCAACTCAAATAAAGAAGTTTAAAACATCTTTATTTTTTTTTTGGTGACTCATTTTTTTTTGGTGATTTTATTATGGATATCAAAATGTCAGTCATTATTATAATTATGTACTTTTATTCATATTTTGATTTTAAATTAGATGTGAATATAACTTGATTTTCTTACTTACAATATAAGATCATTTTATATTTCTGTATAAATATGACTGTTAATTAATCTTTTATATTTATATTATACTTGAATCTTACATCATTAACGACAAGAGTTTTTTTTTTATTTCTTTTTGTATGGATAATACTAATTTTAAAGAAAAAAAATGTCAAAGGTGATGAGTTCATGTTTATCCTAAAGATGTATACCTTTTGTCTAGTTGGATGTGGAAAACAGAAATTATTTTTGTAAGGCCAAGGTGGGCGCTATTCATCATTTGATAATTGATGTTTTACCATAATCAACTTATCATCACATTAATTTACTGGTCTATATATAACTAACTAATTAATAATACGATAATAATAGAGAGATAAAAAAAATTAAAAATTGTCTTATTCAATATTTATTAATTATCTCAACAATTAATAAATATTAAATAAAATAAATTATATCTATTTTTAGTTAATTTTCTTTAATTATCAAATATTTCTGTATATATATATAATAAGAGTATTTTAGTCATTTTCAACAACAAAATTATTGTAGTAATTTTTTATTAAAAAAATATTAATTTAGACCAATTCAATACTTAATTTATCGATTTTTCGACCAAATCAATTTATCTGATCTAATTTTGACAAAAATAACATAATTTAATCAATTATATACATTAAATTTTAATTATTAAAAAACATCTTTAAAAAAATACGTTTTAAATGTCTTTATTTAAGTAGCTCCCTTAAGGATATTATAAATTTGTTATTAAATTATTTTTGTTATATAATTCATTTTTGATACATAACAAGAATAAAATTAATGTACTTAATTCAGTTTTCATATATAACAAGAACTAAATAAAAAGGATTGTTTTTAGTTTAATTTTTAATGTAATTAATTTATTGACATATCTTATTGTGATGTTTATAAATTGTATCGCAAACTTTTTCTAGTTTAATTTATTTTTCATTTTATAAATTTAATGGAAGTAAAAGTTAAATTAAAGTGGATAGATTGTTATTTTTATCTTCGGAATGCTAGCAAAAGTACACTGCATCTCATATAGAAAAGCATATATGTTAAAATAGAAATTGACTAAATTAGTTCGTTGTTGTTCTTGCTAAGAAGAAAATGAGATTGAAACAAGGACAAACATTGAAAAATTCGATTACAATAAGCATAGATAACAGTATTCTAAATGTAACAAAACGCAATTTTTGTTAATTAGCGTTGAAAGCGTGATTCAACCACGGAGTATCTTCGAGACTCACCGTGCGCCAATCAGCTCCGCGCCTTTTCTCTCAAAGCTACAAACTGCCCAACGTAGTCTTTTCCATTTTAGATGTGGGGTGAATTGGTAATTCAATAAATTGCTAAAAAACAAAATTTTACAAGCAACTTGATCGTACATGGAGTTCTGAAACTCCAATACCGTACCATGGCACACGTGAAACACTTCCGTGTATATATATATATATATATATTTCGTGGAGCTAAGCTATTGAGACTATGTATCTAATAGGAAGGTATACTCTGTCATTTTTTAAAAGTTTGAAATGCCGTGATTTAGAGTCATTCAGATTTAATATTAAAAAAAAGGGATAAGTATGATTTTGGTCCCAACGTAGGGGCTAAAATTTTTTTCGTCCCTCGCCTTTTTTTTGCTCTAAAATGATCCCCAAGGTTTCGGTTTGTTTTAAAATCGTCCTTTTTACTAATTTTATTTTTTTTATTACCAAATTACCCTTTATTAAAAAATTTTTTAAATAAAATAAATAT
>NC_029788.2:130481426-130482712 GCF_000816755.2 Arachis ipaensis | reverse complement strand
CACACCACCACCACCTTCTTCTCCTTCTCCTTCTCCTTCTCCTTCTCCTTCTCCTTCTGCTGCTTCTGTTTTTGATTATCAATTTTTCTAGTTTCTGTTCTTTTTTGGTTGTTCTTCTGATTCATTTATCAATTATTTTTGCTGAGTTCTAAGTTCTGGGTTGAGTTTTGATGATGATGATGTGTTATGGGTTCTGGGTTGAGTGATGGGTTCTTGTTTTTTTTGTTGTTGTTGTTCTTCTGCTTGTAACTGCTTTTGTTGTTGTTGTTCATTTGATTTCATTGTTGTTCTTTGTTTCTGGTTATTGTTGTTGTTGTTTCATTGGTTGATTCCATTGTTGTTCTGCTTCTGCGCTTCTGTTCTTCAATTTCTGCGATTCTGTTCTTCACCTTCTGAGTTTGATGATGATGATGATGATGATGATGATGTGGTGGTGGTGGTGGTGGTGGTGGTGGTGGGAGGAACTGGTTGAGGAAGAAGAGGGGAGGGAGGGGTATTTTTGTCCGAAGGACCATTTTAAAACAAACTGAAACCTTGGGGGACCATTTTGGAGCGAAAAAAAGGCGAGTGATGAAAAGAATTTTCAGCCCCTACGTTGGGGACCAAAATCATACTTATCCCTAAAAAAAATTATCGGTTCAGATGTAAAAAAATATGTATTATGTGAATATGCGCAAAAGAAATACATGAAAGAGTTCCAACTGCGGCAGGATGTTGCAGGTTTTATAGAGGTAAGCATGTTACTATTTTCTTTAGTTCGATAGATTGACTTAATATGTATGTGTGATTTTAAAGGGGTGAGCCAGCCAATATTATTATAGGTTGAGAATGTATTTTGTTGGTCCGTACTAGGGGTGGCAAAGCGGGCCGGCCCGCCCCAACCCGCCTAGGCCCGCCCCATAAACGGGACGGACTGGTCCGCCCCGCTAACTAAAATGGGTTCAAAATGCTAATAAATTTAAATAATATTATTAAAAAAATCAATTACATTAATTTTAAGTATTTTAATTAATTAATTAAATGGGACCACAATAGAGACTACAGTTAGTTCCTCCTAATAGAGAAGAGAGAGATGCTTTAAGTTTCTATTTACCGTTTATGACGCAAAAGCTGATGTGGAGTTACTTTTTATGACAGATGGGCCATAAATAGAGACTAAGATGAATTCCCTACTGGAGATGGTCTTATAGACCAAAGATAAAATGAGCATACCAACTAAGCCATTGATTTTTATTTTTTTAGACAAATAAACTCTTGATTTTGTAATATATGTTTCGGTTATGTCA
>NC_029788.2:130480282-130480817 GCF_000816755.2 Arachis ipaensis | reverse complement strand
AGAGTCGTCTAAAATGATCAACCAAAATTTTTAGTTTATACCTTTTTTTATTAGTCGAAATAGACCAAAATTTTAAAGAAAGTCAGTTAAATTATTTTTTTGAGAGGTAGAAATATTAATATTTAAGTATACTATTGTTTGTGATGTTGTTGTAATATACAGTAATTAAGAAAAAATGTTTTATTCTTTGTGTATTTTTGTAAAAAATTAGAAAAATAAATGTAATAGAACGAATATTAGTAATTATAAAATTTAGTGATTCTATTAGCATTAATCCAAAGTAGAGAAATTGTTTATTGAAAAAAATAAATGTTAATTTTAATTTCTAAGAGAATTCTGGTAACACAAGTTTAGAGCAGTAATAATATTTTTTTTCTAAAAAATATATTGATTGTAAAAAAATTAATGTCAAATAATTTAAAATTCAGGAATTATGAAAAAATATAAAATTATTGGAAGTAGAGAATGACATAAAAAAAAAAGTGGAGTACCGAATTAGATGTAATAAAATAATGTATTTTATTTATGGATTTAG
>NC_029788.2:130470551-130480168 GCF_000816755.2 Arachis ipaensis | reverse complement strand
ATTAAGTTAAATAATAAAATTTGAAATAATATTAGTTATAATTAATTTTTATTATATTAGACTGACTTGATTGAATTTGGTTAACAAAAAAATTTAAATATATAAAATTATTCTTTTATTATTGAACATTAATAAATAGGAAATTAGGAATCATGAGATGACACATGTTGCAATAATAATGGTGGAAAAAACAAGAAAAAATAGCTACAATCTTTATGGCTTTCATTAAAGTTTCAGCCAGTGTATTGCTCTGTTTTCGTCTTTCAAAAGCTTTCACAAGGATAACATTGTGAATTACTAGCTCACTAAAAAACAAATGATTAACCAGAAAACTATTCGTACATGGCATTTCAAACTTCCAAAAAAAAAAGGTCGGGTATACCTAAAATGCTTCCTATCTAATATGTTGGTGAAAGGTCATGAAACTACGATAAGGGTTATTGGCATTGCTCTTAACTATAAAGTCCTTGGATCGAAACTAGCACACAGAAGAAGCAAAAAAAAGGATAAAAAGAATTGGCATCGATACAAAGATAAACTCATAAACCATATATTTAAAGAGTTTCGGAATCTTATATGTTTAGAATTGTTGATAAGTGTGTAATATCTGAAATAAAAGTCCAAATATAAAATATCCATGGTTTGTAAAATAATGAGGTGATGGATATCTAAACTAGCTGTATATATAATGCATTTTCTTCAGATGGTTGTTTCTGGTTTCTTTCCATGATATAGTCTAGAATTCAGAGTCAAATCAATGATAACTCGGTGTTTGTTGACCTTGCTCTCCCTATTTCACTCTCAAATTGCCAAATCAAAGGTCTAATAGTAATAGGTGTTGCAGATTGATCAACAAATCATACATGGTATTATATTATATCATTAATCATTGAACTCTTATAAATACAAGTAGTTATGTAACAAATGACCTAAATTACAAAAGAATAGAAGGCATCATAGCAAGCAAAATCATGTTGGCAAAAAGAAACAAAAAAGGGTTAAAAAAAAAATGATACTTTTGAGATTTACAAGAGTTATAACACAGGATCTGGCCACCATCAAATTACCATCATCATCATAATCATCTCAAATAATATTCCTAGGTCCTGATCTATTCATGGTTGTTGAGTCATGTTGCTCTCTACTCATCCAGCTACTTTGAGACTCATTAAAGAAACTGGAACTGTAATCTTGGCTACCAAAAGCCATCCTTCTAAACATTCTGATCTGTGCGGATTGTTGCGCAGAATCGAAGACTGAACTCTGCCCCGGTCTGATTCCGTTGTTGAGATCAGAATTTTCGTCTAAGGAATCTAAAGCTCTTACCACCTAGGAAGTGATGTATGAATTGATGCATGCAGGGTTAGTAACTTGGAAGTTAAGAAAAGTATAGTCTTGAGGAGCTTTTCGAAAACAAGATAACAAATTACCTGACTCATCCGTGGCCTCTTTATTGCTGAGTGGCGAACACAGGCTGCAGCAGCCTCAATCATCCGGAACATTTCATCTCTGTTGTAGTTCTTTTCCAGTCTTGGATCCACCAAGATTTCGAGGTCCTCGTTATCAAGTGCTTCTATCAACAGAGGCCGAGCCTGGGAATAAGTTGGCCTAGTAAGTAAATAAAACCTCGGAATCTATGGTTTCTATAAATGCAAGTGTTATAATGATAAGCAAAGCAATGTTAATTCTAAGTTTCTAATATAGGAAGTACCCATTCAACCAGGCTTTCGTCACCGATAGGCTGAGAGACATCTACAGGCTTCCGACCGGTAATTAGCTCCAAAAGCACCACACCAAAGGAATATACATCGGACTTTTCAGTCAATTTTCCGCTTGTTGCATACTCTGGTGCCATGTACCTGCAATTCCATAAGCAGAAAGAGGCCTAAACAACAAGGTATGAAAGATCACTGATGAGGCTACACGCAAACGCATGTACCTACCCAAAGGTTCCCATCACTCGGGTAGTAACATGTGTATTTGAATCCAGAGCCAATTTTGCAAGTCCAAAGTCTGAAACCTGTTGGCCAAATCATACCAAAAAGGTGTCAGATTGTAAATGTGATTTAAGCTGGCAATGAAGCATGAAAACTTGCTTATTCCCTGACCAATTATGTTGCAAGAGTTCAAAAGTGGCTTACTTGAGCTTCGAAGTTATTGTCAAGCAGGATGTTTGATGACTTAATATCCCGATGAATGATGCGTGGATGGCCTGATAAATTAATTAAAAATGAAGTAAGAAACAGGGATGAAGAAGATACAAAAAATATTATGCCGCAAAAAAAAAAAGGATCAACAACTAAAACACAAGTAGCTCTAAATTTAAAATGAACAAGAATACAATCTTGTCCTTCAAAACTTTCAATGTAATTAGTCATAAGAAAAATATTTATATTTTATAAGAATGTCTCCAAATCTAAAAGACACCCCTAGTACAAAGAAAATCCCATTTACTGTGGATAGTGATGAAATATGGAAAAAAAGGAAAAACAATGAAGAAACTTACAGTCTTCATGTAGGTAAGCTATTCCTCGAGCAGCCCCAGCTCCAACCTTGACTCTGGTAGGCCAATCCAAAACTGGTCTGTTTTCACCTGTAAAAGTTGTAAATTATTCATTAAGCTATAGATCAAAATTTACATAGGAGGGTACCCATTAAACATAAACTTAGAATTGCATGATTACCGAAACTTTTTAGAAAAACCTACTTCGGATTGGAGGAGTAGAACTCAAATGCAATATTAACTTAAATATTAATGAATACATATGGGGAAGAATCTTGTGTATCTACTTGCAAGCTGCAAAATCATTAAATATATAATGCATAATTTTTTTCAAGAGTTCTTGAGTTCACCCCCAAAATATTTAAATAAATAATGAGAGCAGCACAGTATGATTAGTTTTTAACTTTTCATGCTAAAGAATGGACTTCATATATGACATTTTCACATGGTTCAACCAAAGTGGATATAAAATATATCTTTTGAAGTTGTAAATTTGTAATAAGTTGTTAATAAGTATTACATTTTCTTACTTATTTGAATTACTGAATCACAGAGATATCTTACTTACCATGAAGATGGTAATGAAGTGTGTTGTTAGCAACATAGTCATAGACAAGCAATCTTTGATGCTCAGATATACAATAGCCCACCAGGGAAACAAGATGGCGATGATGCACACGGCTAATAATCTCAACTTCTGCTCTAAATTCGCGTTCCCCTTGCCCGCCACCAACTTTAAGCTGTTTCACAGCCACTACTCTTCCATCAAAGAGCATACCTTTGTAGACCGCACCAAATCCACCTTCTCCCAATAGATTTTTTGGAGAAAACCCATCTGTAGCTTGGATAAGTTCTTCGTATGTGAACCATGATCTTGAACTACTTACAGCACCTGGCTCTGATGGTGAATACACAAAATCACCACCAGAACCACTACCTAAGTAGTTAGCTGGTGATTGTGGCCTCAAGAATAATGTACCTAGCACAGAATACCAATGTTTCTTAAAAGATTGTATATATTATAGCAAAACTTTGCACAATTCAATTATTAATTACTTTATAAAGCTTCCTATGAACATATTCCATTCACAAAGTACCACTTTAAAAATAATATATACAACTAAAATTCAAACTTCTTTGGAACAAAATAAAGTCCAGCAAGAATTGATTATCACACTTAAAATCATTGTAATAAGCTGAATTCGTAACACATTTGTGTACACATGAAGGACACTGCTAGGAGCACATCACACACAAACTAAAAATTATATATATTCTATGAAAATTTTACACATTTCAATTATTACCTAGTTCATAAAGCTGCCTACAAACACAAATTTATAATCAGCTGAATTCATCAAATATGTCTACACAGGAAGTCACGAAGGACACTACTAAAAGCACAAACACATGAACTCATCACATATTTGTACACATGAATAACACTGCTATGAGCACATGTAACAATCAAGGTTGACAACAAACAACATGTAATAACCAGCATGAGCTTATATAGTTAAGGGATAGAAGTGCAAAACGCAATACCTGAATTGTGAGACGAGGTAAATGGTGAAGGCAAAGTATAACCAGCTTTTGGTCCCTTTCCTTTCTTCTTTTTCTTTGAAAACCACAAAGCCATAACAAGAAGGCTGAGAACAAAAAAGCCAGCTATAACGGCAATGGCCACAGCTCCTCCAGAACCTAACCCTTTTGAATGTGAAGATGGGGTATTCGAGGTTATATTATCGGTGCCATCATTAGTTGGTTTAGCAGTGGGTTTCTCAGTTGGAAAAGAGGGTAAGGACTCGGCTGGAGCCCCCGCTGCTGTTCCATTATTAGAGGGACGAGACAAAGACGATGGAGGTGAAGACGCCGAAGGGACTGAAGGAGGAGTTGATGGCAATGTGGATGGAGCAGGGACATCTTTGGAAGGAGGTGCAGGAGGAGTGGATGGCAATGTTGATGGAGGGGGAGCATCAGTGGAAGGAGCAGGTTTAGAAACAGAAGGAGGGGATGCATGTTGTGAAGGAGGCGAAGGCGGCAGAGGAGAACTCTCTGGTGGCTTTCCCTTCGGCGGAGTAGGGGTGGATGGTGTTGGCCTTGGCACATTGGCTGGAGGTGGAGGAGATGGTGAAACTGGTTGAGAAGGAGGTGGAGTTGATTTAGGAGGTGCCTGTGAGGGTTGAGGTGGAGGGGAACTGGCTACGGGAGGCGGTGGGGACGAACTTGGAACCGAAGGGGAAGTCTTGGCAGGAGGAGGGGCAGCAGTGGCAGCTGGTGGTGGTGGTGAGGATGCAACTGAAGGTGGAGGTGATGCTGGTGTTGAGGGTGGTGGAGAATCTGGTGGTGAAGGAGGGGATGGAGTTGGTGGAGGTGTAGTAGATGATGGTGGAGGTGAAAGGGATGGGGTAGGAGGAGAGGTTACAGGAACTGAAGGAGAAGGAGGTGAAGCTGAAGAAGGGGTAGAAGGAGATGAAGGTGCAGGGGTGTCAGAGGTTTGATTTGGCTTAGAAGGAGAAGATGGAGATGGTTGTGATGGTGGTGGTGGATTAGCAGAAGATTCTGGTGGAATTGCAGAAGGTGATGCATTTGGAGAAGGAGAAGTTGAAGCCATATCTTCTATGAATCTACCCTCAACAACAACAACAACAAAAATGTGCTATGTTACTATAACACTCCCATCAATATCTTCCAAATTTCAATAACACTCACAAATTTCCAATCTTTTTTCACATAACCATCAAATTCAACACTCCAGATCAAGCATCAACTCCAGGTTTCAGATCATCATCAACTATTCTACTACCACAAAATGCTCAAATTTTCTTCCAAAATCAAAACTTCTAACAACCACTAAGACCCAACTCCCAAAAACAAAAGCTTAGCTTAGCAGCAAAAAGTCAATACCCATGAACTACTTTTATCAAAGTTGGGAACTTTTGCAACTTTTGCAAGCTACAGAACCTGACAAATACTAAAGGTAAAGCGAAATTCACAATGGGAAAAGAGAAAGGTAGCTCAGAAATAATTTAAAAAAGGAAAAAAAAAAAAACCTTTTTCTTCTATTTGCAGCAGAAGACAAATGAAGGAGCACCCAGCAGCATTATGACCCAGATTTATCACTTGCAATTTCCACAACCTGAGAACACAAATTCAAGTCCAAAATGCAGCACACCCAGATCTCCAAAACTAGCACAAGCCACAACCCATATACCAAAGATGAAAACTTTACCAAAATCTGAATAAAGGGTATTTGAAGGACTAGTTCAAACGTATTGGAAGTTCCACAATAGCTTTCAAAATTCAACAGGAAAAGGAAAAAAAAGGAGAAAAGAAAAAGAAAAAAAAAGAAGCTTAATTTGCGGAATATGGGAACAGTGGAAGACACAGCAACAAATAAGAACGTGGAGACGACTTTGAGAAGAAAGTGGGGAGTCCCTCCCTTCACACAAGACACAGTCTCTCTCTGCTTCCTCCACTCACTCACAAGCACATGCACTGGCTAATGGAATGAAAAAGCTTCTGTCTTGTTCTGTAAAAAAATAAAATAAGTAAAATGAAAATTATTGAGAGCACAAATTTAATCATTACCCATATGATTTTATTTTGTTTTTGCTGTGTTATCCCTTTTTAGATTAATTATTATGTTCCTCTGTATAAAATAAAATTCTCAGTGTTATTTGAGTATTGCATAACTTGGTCCGTATGCATTTTGAAATATGAAATTTCAAATTAAAAAAATTGATAAAGTAATAAAATAAAAGATTAATTATCATTAAATTTATAATTTTTATTATATATAAATTTTATTATATTAATTCAGTCAGTCTATAATTTAACAATGGTACATTTCGTGCTTTGGGAGATTCTAATCATTCTATTCCTCTTATATCTAAATTCCATGGAATAACATTTTTTTGTCATCCTCAGTGAGTCAGTGATTGACATGTCATTTGAGGCACCAAAAGATGATGTTTAGCAAAAAAGACTAGAGACTAATCCCTCACATCACATGTGATAAACTATGGTTTAAACTTCAATTTGATTGAAAGGAATGTTAATACTTATAATAGAAGATATTTGTATGTGTGAAAGTAAGCTGTAAGCTAAAAGAAATTACTAATTCTATTCTTATTCTTATTCTTATTGATAATAATCAAGCTATATGGGAAAGTTTCATGGATTATTTGAGTAACAATGTACTTGTAGAGATCCTAACCTTTTTTTGGAATAAAGGTCACTAAAATAAAAGGACATGTTATATATACATGGAAAATAAGTCATTAAATTAGTTATTTATAGGGGTAAGTATAGTATTGGTCCCTAACGTTGAGGGTGAAAATTGAAACCGTTTCTCATCTAATTTTCGATTTAGAATCGTCCTTAACGTCTTTTTTGGTATTAAAATCGTCCTTTTAATTTTTTCGGACAAAAATACCCTCACCACTATTAGCACAATTACCTCCTCCACCACTACCACCACCACCACCAACACCAACACCAACACCACCACCACCACCACCACCATGGATAATGGAATCATAAGAACTCAGAACCAAAACCCACCACCAGCACCCCCACCCACTGATACTCCATCAACATCAACACCACCACCACCACCACCATGGATAATGGAATCATAAGAACTCAGAACCAAAATCCACCACCAGCACCCCTACCCACTGATACTCCATCACATCTGCATCACACCAACCAAAACTTAGAAAATCAACATTATCATCAGAACCCAGAACTCAGATCTAGAACTCAAACTTAGAAAAACAACCCAAAACTCAAACTCAAAAAAACAAGAACTCAATTCAGAAAATCATCATCATCATCAGAACCCATAACTCAGAATCCAAAATTCAAACTCAAAAAAAAAACAAACCCAAAACTCAAACTCAGAAAACAGGAACCCAAAACTCAAACTCAAGCAAACCCAGAAGAAGCAGAAGACGAAGTAGAAACAGAGATCGAAGCAAGAAGCAAAAGCGGCGAGGAGCAGTGGCAAGACGGCGAGACGGTGAGGAGCAGCGGCGACGGTGGCGCTGGCTTCCCTCAGCGGCGAGGCGGCAAGAAGCAGCAGCGCGAGTCCTTCTCCCTCTTCGCGTCTCTCTATGTTCGATCTCTCTCCTCTGGCGTGGGTGGCTGGCGCGACGGCAAGTTGGGCAGCGGTGAGGCGCAGCTGGCGGTGAAGGTTGGACGCGGTCTGGGTGGCGATGCGACGGGGCACGCAGCGGGCTGGGCGCGGCGGCGAGGTTTCCTGTGTTTTCTTCCCGTTCAGCTCTCTCAAATCTCCCTCTCTTCTCCTGTCAACAGTGGCGGCGACGGCGGCAATGATACCTACCGCGCCGCCTCCCTCTTTCCCCCTTCCTTTCTTCTTCCCGCGGTCGTCCCCATCCCCCTCTTCCTTTCCCCTTCCCCTTTCCCCTTTCCCTCCCTCTCCCTTCGTATACCCTTTTCCTTCCCCCCTCCTCCCCGACGCGTTCCCCTCTCGCGCCCAACACGGTTTTTTTTTTAATTTTATAACTTTTTTATTAAAATAAAGGTAGTTTAGGAATAATATAAAAAATTTTATTAAAAAGAACGATTTTAATACGAAAAAAAAACGTTAAGGACGATTCTAAATCGAAAATTAGATGAGGGACGGTTTCGATTTTCACCCTCAACGTTAGAGACCAAAACCATACTTACCCCTTATTTATATTACATATAAAATTATACATTAACTAATTTAGTACCTGATTTTCAGTTTGTAAATAATATTTTTATAAACAATATATTTAAAGAAAGAATAAATGACCATTTGTACCCATGAGAGATGAAAACGCTGACATTTGTACCCATGAAAGCTCGAAACTAATCTTGTACCCATGATAGATGCTGTCCGTGTGACAAAAGTGCCCTGGCTTGGATCTGAGCTTGGTTCGTGGGTTTCCGAACCTACGTGGCACTCCCACCCCACTACCCCCCAAAGCCATATCTGAGCCAACCATTCACCATCATCATCTTCATCTTCTTCACCATCATCCTCATTCATCACTGTCTCTTCCCAGCCACCATAACCTCCATCACCATCACCTCAGCACCGCCACAACCACCTCCCTTCACCACAACCTCCGGCGACAAAAACACATGACATACACACTAACAGAGGAAATAAGAGAGCAAGGAGGAAGAGAGCAGAGAAACGAGAGATTCAGAGAGTGAGGAGAGAGCACGAGAAGAGATCCGAGAGAGGGAGGGTATCGCGCCGTCACCAGCCACCGTCGCGCACCACCACCGCCGTCAAGACGCCGAGCCACCACGCAAGAAGAGGGAGACATTGTCGCTGTTGCCAACGTCGAGGGAGAGAGCACGCGTCGCGAACCAGAGACGCCGCAAGGGGAAGAGGAGCCGTCGTGCTCCGCCACTGTCCAGCCACCATCGAGCTAGGGCTGCCATCGCGCCTCACTATGTGTCACTGTCGAGCTTCGAAGAGGGAGAGAAAGTGCGCGAAGATGAGAGAGAGAAGGAAAGCCGATCCTGTCACCACCGCCACACCCAGTCGCCGTCATCATCACGGGAGCTCATTGCCGTCACTAGCGGGAGTCGCTGCCGCTGTCGCCGAAACCACTGTCTCCGTTTGTTGCCCAGCCTTGTCTCTGTTTCTGATTCCTCTCTTGTGTGCTGAAATCGCTGCTGCCGTGGTGGTGGCCGTGAGGTTGTTTGTGCTTAAACGAAGCTAATACTGCTACCGCTCCATTTCTCTGTTCTTTTCAAGTTTTAGTAAGTTGTCCTTGTTCCAAAACCCTCATTGTTACCGTTCTATTTTCATGGTTGATTGAGAATTTTGAGACATTATTGCATTAGGGTTATGTCAATACATTTGCAAGTTGTTCGATGGCATTGTTGTTGCGGGAAGCTGTTGGTGCGGCTAATGCCGCTACTGCTGCTGATTCGATTTAAAGTCGTTGTCGCCGGAGGTTGTGGTGAAGGGAGGTGGCTGTGGCGGTGCTGAGGTGATGGTGATGGAGGTTATGGTGGCTGGGAAGAGACAGTGATGGATGGGGATGATGGTGAAGAAGATGAAGATGATGATGGTGAATGGTTGGCTCAGATATGGCTTGGA
>NC_029788.2:130462599-130469712 GCF_000816755.2 Arachis ipaensis | reverse complement strand
AACACCGCCACGACTCCACTACCACTACCTCCAATACCACCGACCCTTCCACCTCCCTTCACCACAACCTCCGGCGACAAAAACACATGACATACACACTAACAGAGGAAATAAGAGAGCAAGGAGGAAGAGAGCAGAGAAACGAGAGATTCAGAGAGTGAGGAGAGAGCACGAGAGATCCGAGAGAGGCAGGGTATCGCGCCGTCACCAGCCACCGTCGCGCACCACCGCCGCCGTCAAGACGCCGAGCCACCACGCAAGAAGAGGGAGACATTGTCGCTGTTGCCAACGTCGAGGGAGAGAGCGCGCGTCGCGAGCCAGAGTCGCCGCAAGGGGAAGAGGAGCCGTCGTGCTCCGCCACTGTCCAGCCACCATCGAGCTAGGGCCGCCATCGCGCCTCACTATGCGTCACTGTCGAGCTTCGAAGAGGGAGAGAAAGTGCGCGAAGATGAGAGAGAGAGGGAAAGCCGATCCTGTCACCACCGCCACACCCAGTCGCCGTCATCATCACGGGAGCTCGTTGCCGTCACTAGCGGGAGTCGCCGCCGTTGTCGTCGAAACCACTGTCTCCATTTGTTGCTCAGCCTTGTCTCTGTTTCTGATTCCTCTCTTGTGTGCTGAAATCGCTGCTGCCGTGGTTGTGGCCGTGGGGTTGTTTGTGCTTAAACGAAGCTAATACTGCAGCCGCTCCATTCATCTGTTCTTTTCAAGTTTTAGTAAGTTGTCCTTGTTCCAAAACCCTCATTGTTACCGTTCTATTTTCATGGTTGATTGAGAATTTTGAGACATTATTGCATTAGGGTTATGTCAATACATTTGCAAGTTGTTCGATGGCATTGTTGTTGCGGGAAGCTGTTGGTGCGGCTAATGTCGCTACTGCTGCTGATTCGATTTAAAGTCGTTGTCGCCGGAGGTTGTGGTGAAGGGAGGTGGCTGTGGCGGTGATGAGGTGATGGTGATGGAGGTTATGGTGGCTGGGAAGAGACAATGATGGATGGGGATGATGGTGAAGAAGATGAAGATGATGATGGTGAATGGTTGGCTCAAATATGTTTTTGGGAGTGGGGGGTGGAAGTGCCACGTAGGTTCGGAAACCCACGAACCAAGCTCAGATCCAGACAGGACACTTTTGTCACATGGACAGCATCTATCATAGATACAAGATTAGTTTCGAGTTTTATGGGTATAAATGTCAGCGTTTTCATCTCTCATGGATACAAATGGTCATTTATTCTTTAAAGAAATAAATATTAATAATAGATAATATGATTGCTTTTTTTTTTAAGAATATAACTATACTATGATTGCATGCATTATAATATTTCCATTTTAATTTAGTGATTGTATTTGGAAAAGAAACAACACACACTTTGAAAGAATTAACAATAAGCATAAAAAAATTATTCAGGTACGTTGACCACAATAATAAAATAAAAAAAATGTTTGGAATAAAAATCTTTGATTAAAAGTATTTTATTATAAGATGAAGAACGTGTTTGCAATAAATATATAGAACAGATCTATGAATGGAATGCTGCACCGAGTAGCTGTGATTATGAACCATGCATGGTCGGCATTAAATACATAAATTCTTTTATTCATTGGTCAATATTAATTAAATAAATAAATTATACTGAAGATGATTAAGTCGAGTAGAGTATGAAAATGTTAATTAAAGTGTTATTTATATTAGTTGGACCAGTCAGTAGAGCTGTCAAACGGACTAGTTCGACTTATTTAGGTCCGGTCCGTTAAACCCGTGGGTTAAATGGACTAACCCGTTTAAACCCACTTTATTCGCGGCTAAAATTTTTTAGCTTGGACCATTTATGGTCAGTTTGATGGGTTAAACGGGCCAACCTGTTTATCATTTTATTTTATTTTTGAAAAATATTTTTGATAAAAAATACCACTTTTAGGTCAAAAACTATTAAAAAATAATATTTTTTAGTTGATGGATTGGATTTTGAGGTCGGATAAAAGAAATATTAGTTAAAAGTGCTACTTTTTTTTTTTAAAATGTAAAAAAAATTTAAATGAGCACCCGTTTAGTCCGCGAGCTAGCCCGTTTAACCCGTCATTTTTTTTGGGTTAATCGGGCTCAACTCGTTTAGTCCGAAATTTAAACGGGATTAATTTTAGAAACAAAATCCACCTATTTAAACGAGTAAACGGACTGACTCGATGGATTTAGCCCATTTTGACAGCCCTATTGATTACTTAGCTTGATTCCATTGTATACGCTTATATAAAATAAATGTATTTTTTTATGATATTAATTGTTTTTTGAAAAGGGAAATGAGGGAGAGACTGGTGAATGGTGACAGTTTCTTCTTACTGTCACAAATAATCCAAATGCATGAAGCTGTCCATTCGAATTGTTTATGATCATTTGTCACAAACCATGTTGCTTCATCCTTCAAAGCAAAGTTTAAGATTTGGTGAGCTAAATAAATAATATTTTTTCTTTTTCTATTTTATTTTAACAATGGATAGCTTCCTGGCTTCTCTCCTTAAAAAGATGGCTTACTTGCACTCTTTTGTGATTTCAAATCTTACCAATAAAATATATAGATACATATATAATTCTTATTACTAAAGAATACCATTTGTTTTATATTATTTTTTATGCACCAGAAGATTTACCATAAAACAAATTTTATAATTAAATTATGATTCAAAGTAACAAGAGACATCTATCTATAAAAAAACACTTAGGTTTCTAATCTTCTTCAATGCAACTTCATTGAAATAAACACCTTCTAATGCATACACAAATGCCTTCCTTCCTTCCCAAACATCATAACTAGTCCACTCCACAACCTCCTTTACAAAACCAACATTAGAAAACAAGAGTTCAGTACATACTAAGTCTCTAATTTTTCAGTCTGATTCCTTTTTAATTTTCAATTTTTCTTCCTTCTTAACTTATATTTTTTGTGTTGTCCCCTCTCAAAAATTTTTTTAGCTCCGGCTCTAGCAACAATGGTAGAAGATGAATTATCCCAAGCCTACAATTTAAACTCATTAGAAACAAACCATATTCCGCTCTCTCTCTGTTGTTGGCCCAGCATTATATGATCGCCATTTAAATGCCACCCCATACCATAATATGCATTCACAGCTTCAGTAATATTCTATGTAATATGCATACCATAGAGGAAGTATCCAAGATGATGAAGATGGTCATCATAAATTTCACTTGTCTGTAGATGATAATGTCAAGTCTTTAGTTGAACAAGATAACGCAATATCCTTATATATCCTCTTCTGTCTGAATCCCAAACTTGCACATCAATTTTGTTCATATAGGCTTATATCACCATATTTAAGAATCATCACTGAGGTGACTTTTTGGATGCTCAAATCAAATTTGAGTTACTTTTTTTGGCTTTGGAAAAGGTAGAGATCATAATTACTATCTTTATGATTAAAACTTTGGAAATGGCATCGGTTTAAGTCTTTTATTTGCCAACACATTCAAACTAAAAAAAAATAACTCTTAATATGCCACAAGCCTGTTGTAAAATAAATAAAAAAAAATAAAATTGTATAAATAGAAGATTTTATTATATTAATATTTATTAATATAATTAACTCAATATAATAGAGATGATTTATATATATCTATTAATATATATATAAATTTATTTGTAAAAGAGAAAAAAATGAATTTGCTGACGAAAGATTTACTATCTCTATAGGATTAGATCCCGAGTTATTTATTGGAAATAAAAGAAAAAAAGCATAGAGAGTATAGAAGTAAATATTCTGACATTTATTGCTACTGCACTGTTCATTCTAGTTCCCACTGCCTTTTTACTTATAATTTATGTAAAGACGGTAAGTCAAAGTGACTAATTTGACTTAAAACATGATTTCATTTTTTAATTCATGTCAATACAGTGAATGAAAAAAAGATTCTATTTTTACTTAAAATTTAATAAATGAAATAATCGGACTAGAACCAACAGAATTCTATAAAATCTGGATAGATAATATGGTAGAAAGAAATCAAAGCATTCTCTTTTCATAGCTTCATAAATATGTAGTCCAACCTTAGAATTTTTGCACATCCACTATTAAGTTTTTGGACCACCCAAAATAGTTTGATTGAAGAAATGGTCATTCATATTTATCACGCCAAATAAGTCAAATAATGCAATACAAATTCAATTTAGGCTCTGTTTGGAACAGTTTAAACAATAAATGATTATATTAAAAATAGTTTATAAATAAATTATTTTGTGTTTGTATTTTTTATTTTATAAAAATATAATAAAAAATAATAATATTATGAGAGAATTCATTTTTTTTAATTTTTCTATAAACTCTTAAATAACTTATTAAAAAGCTGCAATTTAATTTTAAAAATTACACCTAATATTAATATTACTAATTTTCATAAGTCAAAAATTAAAAAAAAAATTATTTTTAAAACTTTTCAACTGACCTTATTAACAATAAATTCTTGTGTGTCTGACATAATTCTATTCTTGACCTTTTGATTACCAAAAAACAATGAATTTATTCTTCATAAATTACAACTCTTATAAATAATTAGAAAAGACATTTGCGTGTCGCTGAAGTTGACAAGTTCTTCCTATCAAAGATGGCTTTCCCAGGAGAAAAAGATGAACCTTTTCTGTTCCCATCAACGAGTTATCACAGGGATCCTCCCGAATACTTATCTTCAGACCTTCTTTCATCACCTTTACCCACACATTCTTTCTTCCAGCCCTTTGTTGGCGACTCTGGCCTCCCAGTGTACATTCACCCGTACGCCGTCGAATCATCAGCTTCCTCTATTTCTCTCTGCTATCCATCTCGCCGTGTTCATTCAAGATTCATAGACCAGGTATTCAAAGCTGATATCACTATCTCTCCCTCAACTCAACAAACCCAACAAGGTTCTCAATCTCATTGTCATGTCATATCTTCCTTCAGTGATCTCAGTGTCACTTTGGATATTCCTTCTTCTCATCTTACTTTCTTCCTTGTTAGGGGATGCCCTTTTGTTACTCTCTCTGTCTCCCATCACACACCACCACTTTCCATATCCACTGTGCACAAAGTTTCTTCCTTTACTTCAAATGATTCATTCACCAAGTATACACTTAAACTTGACAATGATCAGACATGGCTTATATACGCTTCTTCACCGATCAAGTTTAGTTACAGCGATGGCGTGATTACTTTCTCTAAGGCTGTTCCTTCTGATACTGACGATGGAGATGGGGTTAATGTGATAGTGAGGATAGCATTGTTGCCAAATTCAAGTTCAGCAAATGAGGATATTCTTGACCGGTACAGCACTTGTTACCCTGTATCTGGTGATGCTTTCTTCACTAAGACATTTTGTGTTGAATATAAGTGGGAGAAGAGAGGGTTTGGTGATTTGTTAATGTTAGCACACCCTCTCCATCTTCAACTTCTGTCTAAAGGTGAGGGTAATGTGACTATCCTTAAAAATTGTAAGTATAGTAGCATTGATGGGGAACTTGTTGGTGTTATTGGAAATTCATGGTTGTTAGAAGCAGATCATGTTCCTGTGACTTGGTACTCTATCAGAGGTGTTAACCAACATTTTTTTGATGAAATCAAATCAGCTCTTTCCAAAGATGTTGTTACTCTAGGTACGGTTTATCTAACAGAAGATGTTTACCGTAATGGGAGAATCATTGCAAGAGCAGCAAGGTTGGCTATAATAGCTGAAGAAGTTGGCTTTATTGATGTGATCCCAACTCTGAAGATGTTCTTGCATGAAACCATTCAGCCATGGTTGGATGGAACTTCTGATGGTTACAGTTTTCGATATGATGCAAAACTGGGAAAGATTAGTATTGACGCATACAGTGCTGGGTACTTCCTTTATGGAATTGCAGTGCTTGCAAAGATTGATCCAGCTTGGGGAATGAAATATAAGCCTAAAGCCTACTCACTTATGGCAAATTTTATGAACTTGGCAAGAGGATCAAACTCAAAATATACACGTCTAAGGTGTTTTGATCTGTACAAATTGCACTCTTGGGCTTCAGGAGGGGAACAAGACAGCACCAGTGAAGCTGTAAATATTTACTATTCTGCTGCGTTGATGGGCCTAGCTTATGGTGACATCCATCTTGCTTCCATTGGATCAACTCTTGCATCGTTGGAGATTCATGCTGCTAAGATATGGTGGCATGTGAAAGAGGGTGATAATCTCTATGAAGATGATTTTGCACAAGAAAATAAGTTGGTTGGTTATCTTTCTGCTAACAGTAGACTGGATAAAATGCGCAATTGTTATACTGAGAGGGAGATTAAGATTGGCCTTCATGTTTTACCCTTATTGCCAATTACTGAGTTCTTATTCAACAATGTTGATTTTGTCAAGGACCTTGTGAAGTCGACACCATCTGAATACAGTGTATTAGACATGTGGATGGGGTTTGTGTACGCACTTGAAGGAATTTATAACAATGAAGTTGCATTGAAGAAGATTAGAGGCTTAAAGGGTTTTGATGTTGGCAACACAATGAGCAATCTCTTGTGGTGGATTCACAGCAGGCATGATTATAGAAAAATGGGATCCTGTCATGAGAAACAATGTTGCTTTTGTCGTTACAGCTGTTGAGAATTGACAATGATTTCAATGTTTATGGTTAATACATTGTGATGAGGCTTTTCACTTTTGGATTATCTATTTTCTGGTTTAACATTTGGATAAAATATTTGTTTTCTTTTATGTTGTTGAGATGTGCTGCCCCAATATTTTAAGGTTTAGGTTATGGTGATTGAGAGTGGTGAATATTGAATGTATGGTTCTTGATGAGCACTGACTTATTATTCTGTTATTATCCTATTGAGATACATAATATTGTTGCATAGTTGAACATAAAAGATGATGTTAAAGTTTGCAGCCTTTTTTCTAATTAAAGATCAATTGAATCATGTAGTAGAACAGTACACTATCCAATGAACTAAAATTCAAAATGGAAGTGCTATTAATATATTCAACACATTGGAAATATGAAAAAGTTATATTTTTCGTAACTTTTAATAAAATATTTTTTGTAACTTCTAATAAAGTTATATAAAATAATTTTATACGTATCTTCAATTATGTAATTC
>NC_029788.2:130459209-130462504 GCF_000816755.2 Arachis ipaensis | reverse complement strand
TTTGTATTATATTATTTATTATTGTTTATGCTTTATCAAAAACCAGAAGATTTACCATAAAACAGATTTTATAAATTATGATTGAAAGTAACAAGAGACATCTATCTATAAAAAAACACTTAGGTTTCTTGTCTTCTTCAATGCAACTTCATTGACAAAAACACCTTCTAATGCATACACAAAATGCCTTCCTTCCTTCCCAAACATCATAACTAGTCCACTCCACAACCTCCTTCACAAAACCAAGATTAGCAAACAAGACTTCAGAAATCGGTAACAATGGTAGAAGATGAATTATTCCAAGCCTACATTTTAAACTCATGAGGAACAAACCATATTCCGCTATCTCTATGATCCTCATTTAAATGCCACCGTACCCCATACCATGCTGCTGCATAATATGCATTCACAGCTTCACAGTAATATTCTAGTTCTACATAATATGCATACAATAGAAGTATCCAAGATGATGAAGATGGTCATCATAAATTTCACTTGTCTTTAGATGATAATGTTAAGTCTTAGTTGAACAGGATAACTCAATATCGATCCACCTCTGTTTGAGTCCCAAACTTGTACATCAATTTTATTCATATAGGCTTATATCACCGTATTAAAACATAAGAACTTATATTAAACGTAGTTTATAAATAAATTATTTTATATTTGATTTTTTTATTTTAAAAATTTTTATTTAAAAAAATGATAAAAAAACTTTTTATTATAAAAAAAGTCACTTTTTTTATTTTAACTTTTTCATAAATACTTAAATAATTTAAATGTGTTCCGGCGAACTCGAAAACACGCATATCAAATTTTAAAATTTTTCAGGGACTATTTTGTCAATAACAAAAGTCAAGTATCATTTTTTCAGTGTCAGAATCTTTTGGGTACCGATTTAATATTTATAAACAAAACGCCCCTGTAATCGGATAGCAAACGGTTACTAGTGTCAGGTGTCAGTTCCGTTGGTTGGAGAGACTAAAAACTCCCTCTTAACATCTTCCTCTTCTTCTTCATCCTCTTCCTCTTCTCCTCCATTTTCTTCCTCTTCTTCTTCTCTTTTCTCTTCGCATCTCCATCTCCATCTCTATCTCCATCACCATCATCATTGAGTTTCACCTTTACCACTACCACTGTAGTTCTCTCTTCCTCCTCTTCTCCTTCTTGCCCTAAACCACCTTCCATTAGATCAACCCCAAAATTGCCACGAACATTCCCGATAGCAATTACGTGCACACCTTTGACCATGCCAATCCCCTTTCCCAACCCACCTTTGACCATGCCACCCTCCCCCATTTTGCAAAATCCCTTCTTTCACATGCCCTAAGTTCTCCAAACCAATCTCAGAATCCTTTCCAATGTGAAACCACTCTTCAATCACATATGCCATTATTTACCAACACATCTTACTAAGCTCCTTAGCTTATGCAAATATTCAGACACCTTATCTGTATTTTTGTTCTTTGCACTTATGTTTTTCGCACTCACCTTCAGCAGCGCCATGAGTTATGGTTCCTCGAGCGTCACACTAGAACCATTTACATGTTCTTCCACCTCATAAGCCTTATCGAAATTTCCAAGCTTGCATAATCCAAACAAAGCAAGGTCAAAAATCCTCAAGGACAAATCCATAATTCTAAACGGCCTTTGCAAGCTCAAATGCACGGTTGGCATTGCTTTTTGTAGCGGTAAGTATGGTAACTGCGGTGAGGGTGGCTTCATTGGGATTTATTCCGAGACTGGTCATGTGATCGAAAATGTAGAATTTGTGGTGCAACACAGTGTCTTTGAGCGAGGCGTTGTTGACGGAATTAGAACAAAGGTAGAGTAAGGCATTGAAGTGGTCTTAA
This sequence comes from Arachis ipaensis, assembly GCF_000816755.2. Taxonomy (NCBI): domain Eukaryota; kingdom Viridiplantae; phylum Streptophyta; class Magnoliopsida; order Fabales; family Fabaceae; genus Arachis; species Arachis ipaensis. The sequence continues at coordinate 130,460,651 of NC_029788.2, read as the reverse complement.
TTGATACGAGTGTTGGTCGAAATGGCGTCGTCGTATACAAAGATGGCAGCGCTTAGGTCCTTGGATTTGGAGCATGAGTTGAGCTCGAATTGGAACTTGGTCTCTGGAGTTTGTGCCTTCCTCTTGTTGTTTTTATTGTTGTTGTTGTTGTTATTATTTGGTTGGAAATTTTGGTTTCGAATTTTGCACCATTTGAAATCCTATAAGCAGTAACTTTTTCAGTGAATCTATATAGCAGTTACTTATATACTAGTAGAATTTAGAGAACTAGAAGAGGATTGTTCAACACACACAAGAAGAGGAAGAAAATGGAGGAGAAGAGGAGGATGATTAAAAAAAAAAACAAGAAAGATGTTAAGAGGGGGTTTTTAGTCTTTCCAACCTAAGAAACTGACACATCACACTAGTAATCGTTTGCTATTTGGTTGCAGGGATCGTTTTGTCTATTCTTTTTAGTAGATGAGAGCTTGGATGGGATTTAAGAATGATTAGAGTGCGCTATGTCTCACAGAAAAAATGCCAGAGTAAAAATGGTATTTAGCATATATATATATGGTTAACCACAAAAAACGGTCCCGAATTATTTAAACACTGAAAAAAATGCATGTCTTCAAATAATTTAAAAACGCGACAAAAATGTCCAACAGTAAATATGTATTTTCAAAAAATACCTTAGATATTGAATTTTGATGCAATTTTTTGCAAGCATGATTAGAAAAATGTGATATTATTATTCTTAAAATTTGGTGACTTTTTTGCTAAGTATATATTTTTTGTGATTTTTTAAAAGTATTATTGGTTGTTAACAAAAAAATTACAAAAAATATATATACTTAACGAAAAATTACCAAATATCTTATTTTTCTAATTATTCTTGCAAAAAATCACATCAAAATTCAATCTCTAATATATTTTTTGAGGAATACATATTTAATTTTAAATAATCTTGCAAAAAACTAACATTAAATATGTATTTCTCAAAAAATACATTAGAGATTGAATTTTGATGCGATTTGGTTATAAAGAAAATTAGAAAAATAAGATATTATTATTTTTAAAATTTGGTATTTTTTGTTAAGTATATATTTGTTTGTAATTTTTTAAAAGAATTATTAGTTATTAACAAAAAAATTACAAAAAATATGAGAAATGCTATTTGTACACCAAAATCAGCCACTAAAATCAGTCACCAATGTATTTGTGCATAAATACATGTGTGATTTAATTTATTTTTAATGTATATTTGTATTCTAGTATGTATTTTATACTGGTGGCTGATTTTGATTTACACTTAGCATAGCCCAAAAAAAATATATGCTTAATAAAAAATCACCAAATTTTAAAGATAATAATATCTCATTTTTATAATTATACGTGCAAAAAATTACATCAAAATTTAATCTCTAAGATATAATTTTAAAAATATATATTTATTGTTGAAC
>NC_029788.2:130456457-130459104 GCF_000816755.2 Arachis ipaensis | reverse complement strand
CTTAGGGCACAGCACACAACGGTAAAATCCTATAAATAATTAGAAAAGACATTTGTGGGCCACTCAAGTTAACAAGTTCTTCCTATCAAAATGGCCTTCACAGGAGAAAAAGATGAACCCTTTCTGTTCCCGTCAACGGATGATCAACGTGACCCTCCCAAATTCTTCTCTTCAGACCTTCTTTCATCGCCTTTACCCACACATTCTTTCTTCCACAACTTTGTTGAAGCAGATGGCAACAACCCAGTGTACATTCACCCTTACCTCATCAAATCATCAGCTTCCTCTGTTTCTCTCTGCTATCCATCTCGCCGTGCTGATTATCGTTACATATACCAGGTATTCAAAGCTGATCTCACCATCTCTACCTCAACTCAACAAACTCAACAAGGTTCTCATTCTCATCCTCATGTCATATCTTCCTTCACTGATCTTAGTGTCACTTTGGATACTCCTTCTGATCTTACCTTCTTCCTTGTTAGGGGAAGCCCTTATGTCACTTTCTCTGTCTCCCATCACACATCATTAATTTCCATAGCCACTGTGCACAAATTTTCTTCCTTTACTTCAAATGATACATTCACTAAGTATACACTTAAGCTTGACAATGATCAGACATGGCTTCTATACGCTTCTTTACCAATCAAGTTTAGTTACAGCAATGACATTGTTTCTTTCTCCAAGGCTATTACTTCTGCTGGTAATGATGGAGGCGGGGTTCCTCTGGTAGTAAGGATAGCATTGTTGCCAAATTCAAGTTCACAACTTGAGCATGTTCTTGACAGGTACAGCACTTGCTACCCTGTATCTGGTGATGCTTCGTTTACTAAGCTGTATTGTGTTGAATATAAGTGGGAGAAGAGAGGGTTTGGTGATTTGTTAATGTTAGCACACCCTCTCCATCTTCAACTTTTATCCAAGGATAAGGGTAACATTACTGTTCTTGAAGATCTTAAATATAGGAGCATTGATGGTAACCTTGTTGGTGTTGTTGGAGATTCATGGTCATTGAAAGCAGATCATATTCCTGTAACTTGGCACTCTATCAGAGGTGTCAACCAACGTTTCCTTGATGAAATCAAATCAGCTCTTTCCAAAGATGTTGCTGCCCTAGGTTCTCTTGGCATAACAACAAATGAGGCTTACTATGATGGGAGAATCATTGCAAAAGCAGCAAGGTTGGCTCTAATAGCTGAAGAAGTTGGCTTTGTTGATGTGATCCCAGCTGTGAAGGAGTTCTTGCATGAAATGATTCAGCAATGGTTGGATGGAACTTCGATGGAAAAGGTTTGCAATATGGTGTAAAATGGGGAAGGATTCATATTGAAGCACACAGTGCCGGGTACTTCCTTTATGGAATTGCAGTGCTTGCAAAGATTGATCCAGCTTGGGGAATGAAATATAAGCCTAAAGCCTACTCACTCATGGCAAATTTTATGAACTTGGGAAGAGAATCAAACTCAAAATATACACGTCTAAGGTGTTTCGATCTGTACAAATTGCACTCTTGGACTACATACCTATCGAATCATTGTGATGATGTTGGGATGCAACAGAACAGCACCAGTGAAGCGAATCATTGTGATGATGTTGGGATTCAACAGGACAGCACCAGTGAAGCTGTAAATATTTACTATTCTGCTGCATTGATGGGCCTAGCTTATGGTGACATCCATCTTGCTTCCATTGGATCAACTCTTGCATCCTTGGAGATTCATGCTGCTAAGATGTGGTGGCATGTGAAAGAGGGTGATAATCTGTATGGAGATTATTTTGCAGAAGAAAATAAGTTAGTTGGTTCTCTTTTAGCTAACCATAGACTGTGTAAAATGCGCAATTGTTATACTGAGAGGGAGATTAAGATTGGCCTTCATGTTTTACCCTTATTGCCTATTACTGAGTTCTTGTTCTCCAATGTTGATTTTGTTAAGGACCTTGTGAAGTCGACACCATCTGAATACAATGAAGGAGACACATGGATGGGGTTTGTGTATGCACTTGAAGGAATTTATAACAATCAAGTTGCATTGAAGAAGATTAGAAGCTTAAAGGATTTTGATGCTGGCAACACAATGAGCAATCTCTTGTGGTGGATTCACAGCAGGCATGATTATAGAAAAATGGGATCCTGTCATGAGAAACAATGTTGCTTTTGTCGTTACAGCTGTTGAGAATTGACAATGATTTCAATGTTTATGGTTAATACATTGTGATGAGGCTTATCACTTTTGGATTATCTATTTTCTGGTTTAACATTTGGATAAAATATTTGTTTTCTTTTTTGTTGATGAGATGTGCTGCTCTAATATTTTAAGGTTTAGATTATTGTGATTGAGAGTGTTGAATGTTGAATGTGTGGTTCTTGACGAGGACTGGCTTATAGATCTGTCATCCTATTGAGTTACGTAGTATTGTTTCATAGTGGAACAAAAAAGATAATGTTAAAGTTTGCAGCCTTTTTTTCTAATTAAAGAACAATTCAATCATGTAGTAGAACAGTACACTATCCAATGAATTATAATTCAAAATGGAAGTGCTAGTAACCACCATGGGTAGTTCTTTATTCATGTCTTTAGATGATCATCTTAATTTTAAAAACAGATTTTCATAATATAATAATATAAATTTTTTATATATTCAACACGTT
>NC_029788.2:130450115-130456396 GCF_000816755.2 Arachis ipaensis | reverse complement strand
CCTTGAGAATATGAAAAAGTTATATTTTTTAATTTTTCTAATGTTTTTACTTCTACTATTAAAAATTTGTCAAATACACTAAAAAATAATTTTTTTTTTAGAAAAAAGATTTTTTTGCCCAACAAGAACTAAAATGGGTTGTTATCTTTCCTGTGTTGAAGAAGTCAATAAGAGGAAGAGGCAAAAAGGGATCTTAAGTCTTAACTACACATTCTCTCATTATATATATTAAACCACTTGACATCAACGCCGCTCAAAATCACTGCATGCATGCAGATGCAGATAATGGCAAACACAACCCAGTTAGATGATGAACAACCTTTTCTCTTCCCACTAACAAACTCCAAAGTGCTCCCTGACCCTTCAAAGTTCTTCTCTAAAAACCTTTTCTCTTCTGCTTTGCCTACAAACTCATTCTTCCAGAACTTCGTCCTCAACGATGGCAACATACAAGAGTATATTCATCCTTACCTCATCAAACCCTCTGATTCCTCTCTTTCTCTCTGCTACCCTTCTCTCTCTGTCTCCTCTCATTCCATGCAACAAGTCTTCACACCTGATCTCACTATCTCTTCCTCAACAGGTTCTCATTCCCGCCATGTTATATCTTCCTTTAGTGATCTCAGTGTCACTCTTCGTTTTCCTTCTTCCAATCTCACTTTCTTCCTTGTCAGGGGAAGCCCTTATGTTACTGTTTCTTTGTCTCAACATGAATCTCTTTCTATAACCTCTATACATAAAATCTCTTCTTTTTCTTCAAATGCTTCACCCATTAAGTATTCTCTTAAGCTTGACAATGGTCAGAAATGGCTTATCTATACTTCTTCACCACCCAAATTTAGCTTCAGCCATGACATGAAAATCACTTTCTCGAATGTTTCTTCTGATGGGGCTCCTGTGATGCTTCGGATAGCAGTACTGTCAGATTCAAGCTCAGTAAACGAGGCTATTCTTGACAGATACAGCTCTTGCTGCCCGCTTTCTGGAGATGCTTTGTTCACTAAACCGTATTGTGTTGAATATAAGTGGCAGAATAAAGGTTTTGGTAATTTGTTGATGTTAGCTCACCCTCTCCACCTTCAACTTCTGTCTAAATGTGAGGGTAATGTGTCTATTCTTAAACATTTTAAGTATAGAAGCATTGATGGGGAGCTTGTTGGTGTTATTGGAGATTCATGGTTATTGAAAACTGATCCTGTTTCTGTGAATTGGCATTCAAACAGAGGTGTCAAAGCAGAATCCTATGATGAAATCAAATCAGCTCTTTCTAAAGATGTTGAGGATCTAGATTCTTCTGCAATAACAACTACTTCATCTTATTTTTATGGGAAATTGATAGCAAGGGCAGCAAGGTTGGCTTTGATAGCTGAAGAAGTTGATTTTCTTGATGTGATTCCTGTGGTTAAGAAGTTCTTGAATGAAACCATTACTCCATGGCTAGATGGAACTTTCAATGGGAATGGATTTCTATATGATGAGAAATGGGGCGGAATTGTTACCAAACAAGGTTCTACTGATCCAGGTGCTGATTTTGGCTTTGGAGTTTACAATGATCACCATTATCATTTGGGATACTTTCTCTATGGAATTGCAGTGCTTGCAAAGATTGATCCAAAATGGGGTAAGAAGTACAAGCCTCAAGCCTATTCAATTATGTCAGATTTTATGAACTTAGGAGGAGGAAAAGCAGAACATTATCATTCAACTTTGAATCATTATCATTACACACGTTTAAGGTGTTTTGATCTTTACAAATTGCATTCTTGGGCCGGAGGACTAGCCGAATTTGCGGACGGCAGGAATCAAGGGAGCACAAGTGAAGCTATAAATGCATACTATTCAGCAGCATTGTTGGGTTTGGCATATAATGATACAGAACTTGTTATATTAGGATCAACTCTTGCAGCATTGGAAATTCATGCAGCTAAAATGTGGTGGCATGTGAATGGAGAAGGAGATAGTAATATGTATGAAAAAGATTTTGTAAAAAAGAATAAGTTAATTGGGGTTCTATGGTCTAATAAGAGAGACAGTGGATTGTGGTTTGCACCTCCTGTGCGCAAAGAGTGTAGGCTTGGGATTCAGCTTATGCCATTGGTACCTGTTTCCGAATTCTTATTTTCTTACAAGAGTTTTGTGAAGAAGGTTGTAGAATGGACTATGCCTGCTTTGGGTAGAAAAGGTGTTGAAGATGGGTGGAAGGGATTTGTGTATGCATTGGAAGGAGTTTATGATAATGAAAGTGCTTTGGAGAAGATTAGAAGTTTGAAGCATTTTGATAATGGCAACTCATTTAGTAATTCGCTTTGGTGGATTCATAGCAGAGGTAGTACTAAGTAGTTTTGATTATGATGGCAACTCATTCGGTCATTACTGCCTTATTGTCAACTATTCATCATGATTTCAATCTTATCATAAAGTGATGATACTATGTATAAGTTTTGTATATTGTAACCTCTTTTCCTTTACTCAATGAGAAAAAAAAAAAATAAGGCTTCTATTTACTGTTGTGAAAATAAATCAGCAAAGATTTGAAAAGGAAGTTACAAAAAAGGATATCAGAAATATTGATAATTTTAAAATGAGGATGTTTATTTTGAAATTATGTGGTGAAAGTTTAGAGATGTATTTGTTGATAATTGCTAATTCAAGTTTCAATCTAATTAAGGAAATATTAGAAATAATATTATAGCAAATATGAATGTTATAAAAAGTGGATAACTAGGAAGATAGACAAAATGCATAAACCTTTTCCCATCACTTTGCAAAACAGAGCAAAGAGAACGAGGATAGTGGAGCATCTTATAGGAAAAACCAGGATTTTGAACAATAAATTGAAAATCTTGTTCTAATTTTTAAAAATTCAGGAAGAATTTTCTTTTAAACACAGTAGCTAATGAACTATATAGCACATGAAAATAATCAGATTTTGAAATTATTATAGTCAGATGGGTAACTTCAAATATTAACTAAACTTAACCATAAAATAGAAAAGACAAAATACATGTCAATGCAAATCCAAAATGCTTCCACATGTATCCCTCACCTATAATATATAGCAATCAATTCTTTTGATCTACCATATGGTTTGATTGTATCTTCAAAAGCCAAAGCTTATAACACAGTCTAAAAGCCAACATGTAACTAAAATTATCCCTTGTCTTCTCTAAAGAGGCATCAGCATAGTTTTCTCTAATAAAAAAACCAACATTTGCATCTAAAACTCTCAGTCTCTCACTCAAGTTAACAAGTTCTTCCTATCAAAATGGCTCTCACAGGAGAAAGAGATGAACCTTTTCTGTTCCCATCAATGGATTATCAAGGTGACCCTCCCAAATTCTTCTCTTCAGACCTTCTTTCATCGCCTTTACCCACACATTCTTTCTTCCAGAACTTTGTTGAAGCAGATGGCCACAACTCAGTGTACATTCACCCTTACCTCATCAAATCATCAGCTTCCTCTGTTTCTCTCTGCTATCCATCTCGCCGTGTTCATTCTGGTTCCATATACCAGGTATTCAAAGCTGATCTCACTATCTCTTCCTCAACTCAACAAACTCAACAAGGTTCTCAATCTCATCATCATGTTATATCTTCCTTCAGTGATCTTAGTGTCACTTTGGATATTCCTTCTTCTCGTCTTACTTTCTTCCTTGTTAGGGGATGCCCTTATGTTACTTTCTCTGTCTCTGATCAAACACCATTATTTTCAATAACCACTGTTCACAAATTCTCTTTCTTTACTTCAAATTCTTCACTCACCAAGTATGACCTCAAGCTTGACAATGGCCAAGCATGGCTTTTGTATGCTTCTTTACCAATCAAGGTTAGTAACAGCTATGAGACTATGATCTCTTTCTCAAAGAAATATACTTCTCATGATCATGGGGTTTCTCTGGTAGTGAGGATAGCATTGCTGCCAAATTCAAGTTCAGAACTTGAGGATGATCTTGACAGGTACAACACTTGTTATCCTGTATCTGGTGATGCTTTGTTTACTAAGCCATATTGTGTTGAATATAAGTGGAAGAGAGGGTTTGGTAATGGTGATTTGTTAATGTTAGCACACCCTCTCCATCTTCAACTTTTATCCAAGGATGAGGGTAATGTTACTGTTCTTCAAGATTTTAAGTATAGGAGCATTGATGGGGACCTTGTTGGTGTTGTTGGAGATTCATGGTTGCTGAAAGCAGATCATGTTCCTGTGACTTGGTATTCTACTAGAGGTGTCAAAGAAGAATCTTTTGATGAAATCAAATCAGCTCTTTCCAAAGATGTAGCTGGTCTTTGTTCTTCTGAGATAACAACAATTTCAGATTATTATTATGGGAAATTTATTGCAAGGGCAGCAAGGTTGGCTTTGATAGCTGAGGAGATTGGTTTTCTTGAAGTGGTCCCATCCGTGAAGAAGTTCTTGCATGAAACCATTCAGCCATGGTTGGATGGGACTTTTGATGGCAATGGATTTCTATATGATGCAAAATGGGGAAGGATTAGTATTGAAGCATACAGTGCTGGGTACTTCCTTTATGGAATTGCAGTGCTTGCAAAGATTGATCCAGCTTCGGGAATGAAATATAAGCCTAAAGCCTACTCACTTATGGCAAATTTTATGAACTTGGCAAGAGGATCAAACTCGAAATATACACGTCTTAGGTGTTTCGATCTGTACAAATTGCACTCTTGGACTTTATATGAAGGTCTTTGTTATTGGGAAAGTGGATGGCAACAAGACAGCAACAGTGAAGCTGTAAATATTTACTATTCTGCTGCATTGATGGGACTAGCTTATGGTGACCTGCATCTTGCTTCCATTGGATCAACTCTTGCATCATTGGAGATTCATGCTGCTAAGATGTGGTGGCATGTGAAAGAGGGTGATAATCTCTATGAAGATGATTTTGCAAAAGAAAATAAGTTAGTTGGTTATCTTTCTGCTAACTATAGACTTGATCTAATGCGCTATTATCAAAGTGAGAGGGAGTGTAAGATTGGCTTTCATGTTTTACCCTTATTGCCTATTACTGAGTTCTTATTCTCCGATGTTGATTTTGTTAAGGAGCTTGTGAAGTGGTCACCATCTCTGTATAGAGTAGGAGACGGATGGATGGGGTTTGTGTATGCACTTGAAGGAATTTATAACAATCAAGTTGCATTGGACAAGATTAGAAGCTTAAAGCGTTTTGATGCTGGCAACACATTGAGCAATCTCTTGTGGTGGATTCACAGCAGGCGTGATTATAGATGTTAGAAACAGGAGACTGAGAGAGTAACGGAGTTGGAAAGCTGGCGACGAGAGGATCACAACGGTGCCGGAGGTGACGAACAAAAGCGTCGGAAACAGGTCGAAAAAGGCGAGCAAAGAGGCACGGGTGGAAGCTAGAAGGAAGAGCAACCTGGTCGTGGCAGCGTCTTTCGGCGGCGCGTGGAGGCGCGTTTGACGGCGGATGGCGGTGGTTCTGGTTGCGATGGAATCACGGAGACAAGACGAACAAGATGGTTATGGGGGTGACGAACCAAAGCGTCGAAAAGAGAATAAAAAAGGAGGCCAAAGAACACTGCCGGAAAGGAAAAACAATGGGGCTATGAACTAATATTCATTGAAAAAAAAAGAACCTGGCTCTGATACCATGTTAGAAACAGGAGACTGAGAGAGTAATCTGAAAGGTGTGTTATTGAGTTGTATTTAAGTCGTCTATTCAAGTTGTCTGGATTGATACAATATAAAAGGGTATTTATAGGTACTAAGAGAATTGCAATAATAAAGACGTAATCTCCTATAATAAATATTCAGATATTCTAAATGATCCTAATTGATCCTAATTATATTCTAACAATAGAAAAATGGGATCCTGTCATGAGAAACAATGTTGCATTGGATAAAATATTTGTTTTCTTTTTTTGTTGATGAGATGGGCTGCACTAATTTTTTAAGGTTAGATTATTGTGATTGAGAGTGTTGAATGCACTAATTTTTTAAGGTTAGATTATTGTGATTGAGAGTGTTGAATGTTGAATGTTGAATGTATGGTTCTTTATGAGGACTGACATTGTTGCATAGTGGAACAAAAATGATGATGTTAAAGTTTGCAGCCTTTTTTCTAATTAAAGAACAATTGAATTATGTAGTATCCAATTAAGTAGTTTTGCATTAATAAAAATAACTGTTTTTTATATTAATAACATGAATGATAATTTAAAAAAATAGATGGAATTAATTAATTGTGTAAAATATTTTACACTATTAATATAATAAAATTAAACTCATACTTAGAAAAATA
>NC_029788.2:130438533-130450101 GCF_000816755.2 Arachis ipaensis | reverse complement strand
TTAATAATTAATAAATTAATTAAATATATTAATTTTTTTAATAAATTTCAAAATATAATCTTCTCCAGAAAAGACAATTTTGTATTTTCCATTGGCCAATACTCACATATATAGTAAATATATACCTAGCATACACAGTGATAGGTTGTTTCACTTGTTTGATGATAAAACTATTAAAAATATTTTTTGTATACTAAAATCAGTTATTAAAATTAGCTAAAATGTGGTGGCATGTGAATGAAGGAGGAGATAGTAATATGTACGAAGAACACTTTGTAAAAGAGAACAAGTTAATTAGGGTTCTATGGTCTAATAAGAGAGACCGTGGATTATGGTTTATTCCTCTTGTGTGGAAAGAGTTTAGTCTTGGGATTCAGATTTTGCCATTGGTATCCGAATTCTTGTTTTCTAACAACAGTTTTGTGAAGGTGGTTGTGAAATGGACTATGCCTGCTTTGGATAGAGATGGTGTTGAAGGTATTAGAATATCATAATTAGGAAACAAAATTAGGAAAATATCAAAGAGAATAAAAAAAAAATAATGTAATTTATTAGAATATTATTCCATAACGAGTGTACTCTTAGCGTATTCTTGATCTATATATTGGTAAGAACCTTGTAATCACAGATGAGAAATATGAATAATAAAAATATTACTTTTCTAAAAAAAATGTTACCATGGTACAAAAAGTTTAGGAAGAAACGAAAAATTATTTAAAAAAGTATTATTTTTATTATTCATATTTCTCATATGTGATTACAAGGTTCTTACCAAATATATAGATCAAGAGTACATCCCAGGCAATAGCAAATAGTTTCTTGAGTTGCTTCATGATTCGACATCAGTATGATTGTTCATTCCAACAGAATTCTTGATTCCTTTCAAATTGAAAAGAATTTGACTGAGAATGACCTCTACCCGAACCCAGGCCCGTTAACCATCGGATTCTTCTCGGGAACAACCTCATCCCACAAAATATAGCTAAGGACACAAATAGATCTACAAATATGCTTGAAAACACGATCAATCGTCTCAAAGTCTTCATTGGAGTCCACCTTTTTCCTTTTTCTCTTCCTTTGATATGAAACCGATGGTTGACTCCATGACAATAATAAATTTTCGATGGTTGATCTTCTTATAAGCAACCAAAGCAGAAGAAGAATGTCCTTCTTCAATGGCTACTCTGTCATATTCTAACTCCAGAAAAATTTCGCTGAGCATTCCTTCGCTTAATTCAACGGTCCATTTGAGAATCATTGATCGGATTTTAGCACTTTCTTCTTGGTATTTATTAGAATATCATAATTAGAAAACAAAATCAGGAAAATATCAAAAAGAATTATAAAAAAATCAATGTAATTTATTAGGATATTATTACATAACGAGTGTACTCTTAGCGTACTCTTGATCTATATATTGGTAAGAAAAATAATACTTTTTTAAATAATTTTTCGTTTAGAAACTCTGTGTACCATGGTAACATGGTATCAGAGCAGAGTTAGGTTATAGGGATTCAAAATTCTGACGAATTCACATTACAAATTGCACATATGCCATGCAATAGTTTTGGCATGCGATCGTCACAAACCAATTCTGACAATTTGTCAATTGGTTTCAAACTAAACGGATATAATTATCCATTATGGGCAACTCTGATGGGAAAAGAAATTGGTGGAAGAAGAAAGAAGAAACACACTAAAGAAAACTGCATTAAGACTGTGGGTTACCCTGATGGAAAAACAATCCTAAGTCATCAAGAAATCAGAGTAAGGGAGCCGCCACTGTGAACATCCGAGAGGTCACCGGTGGTGAGGCCAGAAGAGAGGAAGCAAGTCACAATGGTAAGGCGGCAGCAGCAGTAAGGGCAAGGACTACCGAACTCCTTGGCTGCTCAGCCCAGACCGCGACTCAATACAAAGGGGAGACCCAAAATCAGAATCCAATTAAAAAGAAAAAATGAATGGATTTTCGATTGTGGGGCTACCGATACCATGACTCATGACCTTCATGATTTTAACAGCTTGACTATACCCTCAAAAGCCCATATTGAAACAGCTAGTGGAGAATTATTTGATGTTAAAGGAGGAGGCTCCATTACTATTTCAGAAAAATTGAAATTAAAAAATTGTCTCTATGTCCCTGCACTATCATCAAAATTATTGTCTGATAGCCAAGTAACAAAGGAACTAAATTGTGTGGTACTCATGTACTCTACCTTTTGTCTTTTACATGACATTCTTACGAAGGAGATCATTGGGCGTGGTACTGAGCGAGAAGGCCTTTACTACGTTGATGAAGTAGCACACCAGGGTCATGTCATGCTTGCTCACGGAACGGTTACAAGGCAACTTTGGTTATGGCACAGGCGTCTCGGGCATCCTTCATTTGGGTACCTCAAATTACTATTTCCTAGTCTTTTTACAAGTAGTACTGAACCCCTCAAATGTAAAACTTGTATTCGTGCAAAAAATCACAGAGTTTCTTTTCCTCCAACCAACATTATAGTCAATTCCAGTTTTTCTCTAATACACTCTGATGTGTGGGGTCCAGCTCCTATTTCCCATAATAATTTTTAATATTTTGTGTTATTTGTGGATGATTTTTCTCGCATGACTTTGGTATATTTTTTAAAACACAAATTTGAAGTACCTGATAAGTTCTTTGCTTTCTACCAAATGATTCAAACTCAATTCAACAAGAAAATCCAAGTACTTTGCTCAGATAATGGTGGGGAATTTATAAACCAATCAATGCGCAATTGTTTTATGAAAAATAGTCTTATCCATCAAATCTCCTACCCAAATACACCCCAACAAAATGGTGTGGCTGAGCGGAAAAATCGTAAGTTACTTGAGATGACTCGAGCCATGCTTTTTGATGCACAAGCTCCAAATTTTTTTTTGGCCTGAAGCTATAGCGACTTCTGCCTACTTACTAAATCGCCTACCTACCCAAGTTCTCCACCACAAAACACCCTTGCAAGTCTTGGCTACTCAGACTACAATCCCGCCTATTCTAACCTTACCACCTCGAGTATTTGGATGTTCCATCTTTGTCCATATTCCCAAAGCCAATAGAACCAAACTTGATCCTTGTGCAGAGAAATGTGTTTTCGTTGGGTATGCTACACACCAAAAGGGGTATAGGTGTTACAATCCAATCACTCGTCGTATTCATGTGACCATGGATTGTGATTTTTTAGAATCCGAATTTTACTTCGGCCGCCAACATGGCATTCAGGGGGAGAACAATAATGAACCACCAAGTTGGCTAAATAACCTTTGTTGCCCAGAAACTGTTCAAACAGAGCAAGTAGATGGAGCCACCGAGCATACTTCACTCAACGTAGAAAACAACTCGGTACATACAACCAGTGAGAGTCCTCTTGAGAATGTCAGACAAAAGGTAAGTAATTGTCAACCTGATAATTTACTCCCTGTTTTTAATGAGGCCACTAACAATAACAGTATAGTACTGGAACATGAAGAACCAGAGCCCAATACCTTTACTCTTTCTCCAAGAAGAAACAGAGGGATGCCTCCTGATCGGTACTCACCAGAACATGTTCCTTGTAACTCAAGATACCCGATAAGAGTGGTTAGAAAAGGAATAGCAGATGTTGCAAAGGCTTTTTCCACCAGACTCTTAACAGAAGACATTCCAAGAACTGTCCGAAAAGCTAATGAAAAAGCTAAATGGCGAAAAGCCATGAATACAGAAATGGAAGCTCTAGAGAAGAACGGAACTTGGGAGAAGTATATCCTACCGACAGGAAAAAACCCAGTCGGGTGCAAATGGGTTTTCACTTTTCACCATTAAACACAAGGCAGATGGCACTATTGAACGGTACAAGGCAAGGTTGGTGGCCAAAGGTTATACACAGACCTATGGTATCGACTACACTGATACTTTTTCACCGGTTGCAAAGATTAATACTATCAGGGTGTTGTTTTCAATAGCAGCAAATGAAAATTGACCACTCCATCAATTTGACGTCAAGAATGCTTTCTTGCATGGAGAGTTGAAAGAAGAAGTGTACATGGATGCTCCTCCAGGTTTCTCAACAGGATTTAGAAAACATGAAGTTTGCCGGTTAAAGAAGGCTCTTTATGGGCTTAAACAATCTCCATGTGCCTGGTTTGGAAGATTTACAGTTGCCATGAAAAGGTATGGGTACAAGCAAAGCAACTCTGATCATACCCTTTTTTTGAAAAAACGAGGAGATTTAATCACTTGCCTAATAATCTATGTGGATGATATGATCATAACGAGAAGTGATGCTGAAGAAATTGCAAATTTAAGAAGGAACCTATTTACAGACTTTGAAATGAAGGATTTGGGAGGACTAAAATATTTCTTAGGAATAGAGGTCCAACGATCCAGCAAAGAAATCTTTATCTCCCAAAAAAAGTACATTTTGGACCTTCTGGCAGAAACAGGAATGGTGGATTGCAAACCAATAGATACGCCCATGCAAGTTAATCACAAGTTGAAGATAGTAGAAGGTGCCACCTTACCAGATAAGGAAAGGTATCAACGACTAGTTGGAAAACTAATTTATTTATCACATACTCGGCCTGACATAACTTATGTTGTGGGAATAGTAAGTCAGTTTATGCATAAGCTACAAGAAGATCATATGGAAGCTGCCATGAAGATAGTTCGATATTTGAAGGGAGCTCCAAGAAGTAGAATCATTTTCAAAAGGAATGGTCATTTGAAGGTTGAGGCATACACTGACGCAGATTGGTGGGCAACCCAAATGATAGAAGATCAACAGTTGGTTACTTTACACTTGTTGGAGGCAACCTGGTAACTTGAAAAAGTAAGAAGCAGAAAGTTGTAGCTCTTTCAAGCGCAAAGGCAGAATTTCGAGGGATCCTTAAAGGCATAACTGAAGTATTATGAATAAGACAATTAATGACTGAGATTGGGTTTTCACCACAATTGCCAAGTCAGTTGAAATGTGACAATAAAGCCACAATCAGCATTTCAGAAAATCCCGTACAACATGATAGAACAAAACATATTGAGGTGGATCAATACTTTATCAAAAAAAAATTGAGAATGACATTATTGAGCTCCCCTTTGTGAGATCAGAAGATCAGTTGGCTGACATTCTAACTAAAACAGTTTCAAGACAACCCTTGTTAAAGTTCTAACTAAGCTGAGTATTAGAATATCATAATTAGGAAACAAAATTAGGAAAATATCAAAGAGGATTAGAAAAAAATCAATGTAATTTATTAGGATATTATTCCATAACGAGTGTACTCTTGATCTATATATTAGTAAGAACCTTTTAATCACAGATGAGAAATGTGAATAATAAAAAAAGGTTCTTACCAATATATAGATCAAGAGTACACTCGTTATGGAATAATATCCTAATAAATTACATTGATTTTTTTCTAATCCTCTTTGATATTTTCCTGATTTTGTTTCCTAATTATGATATTCTAATAATGTTGTCTTGGTGGAAACTTAAGATCTATGAATTTACGAACCATACTAAAATTCTCGCAGCAGCGGGGAGATGGACCTCAGCAAATACGGGAGGACCTTCCCCCAAGGATCGACCTGGATTTTGGAGAAAAAGGCCTTCTGGATCAGGTGGCGGTTTTCTGACGGTTCTTCAATGATTTCCTTAATATCGAAAAGTTCCGTGAAATTTTCTCTTTTTTTCCTGTCTGCTACTTCAGCTTCTCCTGTTTGGTTGAAAGGTATCGGTACCAAATTGAAACAGAGAAGAAGAATGGTAGTGGAGAGAAGAGAAAAAAAGAGATTTTACTAATAGCTGCGTAACTAATTGTAACTAATCTAATTGAGAGAGATTGTAACTAACTCTCTGCTGACTCAGCTACAAGTTTAACTAATTCAGTTCAGCTTAATCGTTACTCTATCAGTGGTATGGTATACTGGTATTTCAACTTTGCGCTTTTTCTTTCTCTCTTTCTTTCTTTCTTCCTTTGGGTAGTTATAGTCTCGCGTTTAAACCATTATATTCGTGCACGTAAGATAACTCACGTGTCAGAATGGGACGCTATTAGGTGCGGAGTTTTAAAACTCCATGATAAAAAGAAAGAGTAAAGTTTTCAATTAAAATTTTAAAAGTTCTTAAATAAGAAGAGAGAGAAAAAAATTTATTGATTTTTATTTTATTTTGGGCTAAATTCAATAGTGTTTTAATATTAGATCATTAAAATTTATTTTACGTTCTTTTTGTCTCAAATCTATTTTTTAATTTTTAATTAATTTTTTTATTTAAAATTATAGTGAGTTAAAATTAAAAACTGTAGCAATAAAAAAATATTTTTATAATTTTTTATTTAAAATTTGTTTGGATTAGAGTTAATAAAAAATAAATAAATAATTAACTTAAAGGTAAAAAATGTTAATAATATGTACTAGTAATAAATCAAATTAGACTTATTCGATTTACTACTGGTACAATATATATGGTAAATCAAATAAAATTATGCCAATATCTTAAACTGGATTACATTATATGCATGTCTCATTTATAACTTTATATAGAAATATTATTGGCATTTATAATAGAAAAACCAAATACGTTATGTAAAAAATATATTTTAACCTATTATACCATCGATTTTGTGATCGATTAGATATTTTTTAAGTAAAAATGAGTGATATTTAAATAAAATATTAGCAATTAATTTAACAATCAAGACAAAAAAAAACTTTGGGATGATTAGAAAAATTTTAATAGCTAAACAAGTTATTAATGACAAATTTAGAGATTGACTGAGCAACCAACATAAAAGTTAATGTAAAATTAAGCCATAATTTATACTGTCTATATATTTTTTACTTAAATTCGATATTATTTTTAATTATTTAGAATTAAGTGGTATGTTATAGATGGAATAAATGGTATGTTGTTCGATATTATAATAATTTTATCAATATGCATTAAAAGCTCTATTAAAAATGCTTATCGAAAATGAAAAATAGGAGAGACTATGAAAATATTTGGTAAGTGGCTTGAGTCTTGATTTTGGAACTATAAAAAGATATAAATTGAAATAATATCTCTTAGCTCTTAAAATACAGTAGCTGCATAATTTGGTGTTAGAGAAAAGCCATTTGCAGTACAATAATATATTCTCTTACATCTTAGTTGAATGTTAATTGAGCTTGAAATAACCTTAAATTTGTAAGATTTATTAGGTTTGTGATGCCTTGTTAAACTTACTTTCTACACAAAACAAGTTCTTACCTCAGAAGATAATAATCTCTTTGTACAATTTCAGAAATGCTAAATAATTATACTCTGACTAAAAAAAAATCTATGAATAGCACACAAGGTTGGCTTTGATAGCTGAAGAAGTTGATTTTCTTGATGTGATTCCTGTGGTTAAGAAGTTCTTGAGTGAAACCATTGGTCCATGGCTAGATGGAACTTTCAATGGGAATGGATTTCTATATGATGAGAAATGGGGTGGAATTATTACCAAACAAGGTTCTACTGATTCAGGTGCTGATTTTGGCTTTGGAGTTTACAATGATCACCATTATCATTTGGGATACTTTCTCTATGGAATTGCAGTGCTTGCAAAGATTGATCCAAAATGGGGTAAGAAGTACAAGCCTCAAGCCTATTCACTTATGTCAGATTTTATGAACTTAGGAGGAGGAAAAACAGACCATTATCATTCAACTTTGAATCATCATTATCATTACACACGTCTAAGGTGTTTTGATCTTTACAAATTGCATTCTTGGGCCGAAGGACTAACCAAATTCGCGGACGGAAGGAATCAAGAGAGCACAAGTGAAGCTATAAACGCATACTATTCAGAAGCATTGTTGGGTTTGGCATATAATGATACAGAACTTGTTTCATTAGGATCAACTCTTACAGCATTGGAAATTCATGCAGCTAAAATGTGGTGGCATGTGAATGGAGAAGGAGATAGAAATATGTATGAAGAAGATTTTGCAAAAGAGAATAAGTTAATTGGGGTTCTATGGTCTAATAAGAGAGACAGTGGATTATGGTTTGCACCTCCTGTAGAATGGACTATGCCTGCTTTGTATAGAAATGGTGTTGAAGATGGGTGGAAGGAATTTGTGTATGCATTGGAAGGAGTTTATGATAATGAAAGTGCTTTGGAGAAGATTAGAAGCTTGAAGCATTTTGATAATGGCAACTCATTTAGTAATTTGCTTTGGTGGATTCATAGCAGAGGTAGTAGTAAGTAGTTTTGATTATGATGGCAACTCATTCGGTCATTACTTCCTTATTGCCATCCATTTCTCATGATTTCAATCTTATCATAAAGTGATGATACTATGTATAAGTTTTGTATATTGTAACCTCTTTTCCATTACTCAATGTGAAAAAAAACATAAGGCTTCTATTTACTCTTGTGAAAAATAAATCAGCAAAGATTTGAAAAAGAAATTACAAAAAAGATATCAGAAATATTGATCATTTTAAAATGAGGATGTTTATTTTGAAATTTCGTGGTGAAATTTTAGAGATGTATTTGTTGATAATTGTTAATACAAGTTTCAATCTAATTAAGAAAATATTAGAAATCACCACATTATAGCAAACATGAATGTTATAAAAAGTGGATAACTAGGAAGATAGACAAAATACAAAAACCTTTTCCCATCACTTGGCAAAATAGAGTAAAGAGTGGAAAAAAGTGGATAGTTGAGCATCTTATAGGAAAAACCAGGATTTTGAACAATAAATTGAAAATCATGTTCTAATTTTTAAAAAGTCAAGAAGCACCAAAAACCAATACAACAACTTTTATTAGAGGACAAATGAGCTAAGTTCTCTGGCTAGTATAGCAGTTTTTTTTTTACACAAAGTAGCTACTGAACTATAGCACATGAAAAAAATTAGATGATGAAATTATTATAGTCAGATGAATAACTTCAAATATTATTAAACTTAACCATAAAATAGAAAAGACAAAACACATGTCAATGCATATCCAAAATGCTTCCACATGTATCCCTTACCTATGATATATAGCAATCAATTCTTTTGATCTACCATATGGTTTGATTGTATCTTCAAAAGCCAAAGCTTATAACACAGTCTAAAAGCCAACATGTAACTAAAATGCTCCCTTGTCTTCTCTAAAGAGGCATCAGCATAGTTTTCTCTAATAAAAAAACATGGATATGCAACAATGACATTCATGGTATTATAACACAACTCTTATAAATAGTTAGAAAAAACATTTGCATCTAAAACTCTCAGTCTCTCACTCAAGTTAACTAGTTCTTCCTATCAAAATGGCTCTCACAGGAGAAAAAGATGAACCTTTTCTGTTCCCGTCAATGGATTATCAAGTTGACCCTCCCAAATTCTTCTCTTCAGACCTTCTTTCATCGCCTTTACCCACACATTCTTTCTTCCAGAACTTTGTTGAAGCAGATGGCAACAACCCAGTGTACATTCACCCTTACCTCATCAAATCATCAGCTTCCTCTGTTTCTCTCTGCTATCCATCTCGCCGTGTTCATTCTGGTTCCATATACCAGGTATTCAAAGCTGATCTCACTATCTCTTCCTCAACTCAACAAACTCAACGAGGTTCTCATTCTCATCATCATGTCATATCTTCCTTCAGTGATCTTAGTGTCACTTTGGATATTCCTTCTTCTGATCTTACTTTCTTCCTTGTTAGGGGATGCCCTTATGTTACTTTCTCTGTCTCTGATCAAACACCATTATTTTCAATAACCACTGTTCACAAATTCTCTTTCTTTACTTCAAATTCTTCACTCACCAAGTATGCCCTCAAGCTTGACAATGGCCAAGCATGGCTTTTGTATGCTTCTTTACCAATCAAGGTCGGTAACAGCTATGAGACTATGATCTCTTTCTCAAAGAAATATACTTCTCATGATCATGGGGTTTCTCTGGTAGTGAGGATAGCATTGCTGCCAAATTCAAGTTCAGAACTTGAGGATGTTCTTGACAGGTACAGCACTTGTTATCCTGTATCTGGTGATGCTTTGTTTACTATGCCATATTGTGTTAAATATAAGTGGGAAAAGAGAGGGTTTGGTAATGGTGATTTGTTAATGTTAGCACACCCTCTTCATCTTCAACTTTTATCCAAGGATGAGGGAAATGTTACTATTCTAGAAGATTTTAGGTATAGGAGCATTGATGGGGACCTTGTTGGTATTGTAGGAGATTCATGGTTGCTGAAAGCAGATCATGTTCCTGTGACTTGGTATTCTACTGGAGGTGTCAAAGAAGAATCTTTTGATGAAATCAAATCAGCTCTTTCCAAAGATGTAGCTGGTCTTTGTTCTTCTGAGATAACAACAACTTCAGCTTACTATTATGGGAAATTTATTGCAAGGGCAGCAAGGTTGGCTTTGATAGCCGAGGAGATTGGTTTTCTTGAAGTGGTCCCATCCGTGAAGAAGTTCTTGCATGAAACCATTCAGCCATGGTTGGATGGCACTTTTGATGGCAATGGATTTCTATATGATGCAAAATGGGGAAGGATTAGTGTTGAAGCATACAGTGCTGGGTACTTCCTTTATGGAATTGCAGTGCTTGCAAAGATTGATCCAGCTTGGGGAATGAAATATAAGCCTAAAGCCTACTCACTTATGGCAAATTTTATGAACTTGGCAAGAGGATCAAACTCGAAATATACAAGTCTAAGGTGTTTCGATCTATACAAATTGCACTCTTGGGCTTCAGGGCTATGGAATAATTTATATGAACCTGAAATGCAACAAGACAGCACCAGTGAAGCTGTAAATATTTACTATTCTGCTGCATTGATGGGCCTAGCTTATGGTGACATCCATCTTGCTTCCATTGGATCAACTCTTGCATCACTGGAGATTCATGCTGCTAAGATGTGGTGGCATGTGAAAGAGGGTGATAATCTGTATGAAGAAGATTTTGCTCAAGGAAATAAGTTAGTTGGTTATGTTTCTGAGAAAAATAGACTTTGTAAAATGCGCTATTGTTATAGTGAGACTGAGTGTAAGATTGGCCTTCATGTGTTACCCTTATTGCCTATTACTGAGTTCTTATTCTCCAATGTTGATTTTGTTAAGGACCTTGTGAAGTGGTCACCATCTGGATATAGAGTAGGAGACGGATGGATGGGTTTTGTGTATGCACTTGAAGGAATTTATAATAATCAAGTTGCATTGGAGAAGATTAGAAGCTTAAAGCGTTTTGATGCTGGCAACACATTGAGCAATCTCTTGTGGTGGATTCACAGCAGACATGATTATAGAAAAATGGGATCCTGTCATGAGAAACAATATTGCTTCTGTCATTGCTGCCCTAATATTTTAAGGTTTAGATTATTGTGATAGTGTGTTGAATGTTGAATGTATGGTTCTTGATGAGGACTGACTTATAGTTCAGTTATCCCATTGAGTTACATAATATTGTTGCATAGTTGAACAAAAATGATGATGTTAAAGTTTGCAGCTTTTTTTCTAATTAAAGAACAATTCAATCATGAAGTAGAACAGTACACTATCCAATGGAGTATAATTCAAAATTCGTCCCTTCATATTAAGTGTTTATA
>NC_029788.2:130433592-130438342 GCF_000816755.2 Arachis ipaensis | reverse complement strand
ACCCCATAAAATTAGCTTTATTATTCTTTCTATATTTTTTCATAGTTTGACTATGTATGTGAGTGGATTCCTTTCCTATTTACCCTTTCAGAAAACACAATTTTCTAGATGTCACCAAACAATTTTCTAGATGTAATAATTACTGTAATAGGCTACTACTATTACATAGGAAATCCAACAGGCTCACCTAAGAATAATTATAGTCATTAAATTAAAATGGGTTTAAGTTATCTTTTCTGTGCTGAAGAAGAGGAAGAGGCAAAAAGTGATCTTAAGTCTTAACTATCTCACATTCTCTCATTGTATATATAAAATCACTTCACATCAACACTCCTCAAAATCACTTCATGCATGCAGATGCAGATAATGGCAAACATAACACACTTAGATGATGATGAACAACCTTTTCTCTTCCCACTCACAAACTCCAAAGTGCTCCCTGACCCTTCAAAGTTCTTCTCTAAAAACCTTTTCTCTTCTGCTTTGCCTACAAACTCATTCTTCCAGAACTTCGTCCTCAACGATGGCAACAATAAAGAGTACATTCACCCTTACCTCATCAAACCCTCTGATTCCTCTCTTTCTATCTGCTACCCTTCTCTCTCTGTCTCCTCTCATTCCATGCACCAAGTCTTCACACCTGATCTCACTATATCTTCCTCAACAAGTTCTCTTTCTCGCCATGTAATATCTTCCTTCAGTGATCTCAGTGTCACTCTTGATTTTCCCTCTTCCAATCTCACTTTCTTCCTTGTTAGGGGAAGCCCTTATGTTACTGTTTCTTTGTCTCGAAATGAATCTCTTTGTATAACTTCCATACACAGTTTCTCTTCTTTTTCTTCAAATGGTTCACCCAACAAGTATTCTCTTAAACTTGGCAATGGTCAGAATTGGCTTATCTATACTTCTTCACTGATCAAATTTAGTTTCAGCCATGACTTGAAGCTCACTTTCTCCAATAATTCCTCTGATGGGGCTCCTGTGATGCTTCGGATAGCAGTTATACCAGATTCAAGTTCAAAAACCGAGGTTGTTCTTGACAAGTACAGTTCTTGCTACCCTCTTTCTGGGGATGTTTTGTTCAATAAGCCATATTGTGTTGAATACAAATGGCAGAAGAAAGGTTTTGGCAATTTGTTGATGCTAGCTCACCCTCTCCATCTTCAACTTCTGTCTAAAGATGAGGGTAATGTGAATGTTCTTGAACATTTTAAGTATAGAAGCATTGATGGGGACCTTGTTGGTGTTGTTGGAGATTCATGGTTATTGGAAACTGATCCTGTTCCTGTGAATTGGCATTCCAACAGAGGACTGAAAGAAGAATCCTATGATGAAATCAAATCAGCACTTTCTAAAGATGTTGAGGATCTAGATTCTTCTGCAATAACAACTACTTCAACTTACTTTTATGGGAAATTGATAGCAAGGGCAGCAAGGTTGGCTTTGATAGGAGAAGAGGTTGGTTTTCTTGGTGTGGTTGCTAAGGTTAAAAAGTTCTTGAGTGAAACCATTGATCCATGGCTAAATGGAACTTTCAATGGCAATGGATTTCTATATGATGAGAAATGGGGCGGAATTGTTACCAAACAAGGTTCGACTGATCCAGGTGCTGAATTTGGCTTTGGAGTTTACAATAATCACCATTATCATTTGGGATACTTTCTCTATGGGATTGCAGTGCTAGCAAAGATTGATCCAAAATGGGGTAAGAAGTACAAGCCTCAAGCCTATTCAATTATGTCAGATTTTATGAACTTAGGAGGAGGAAAGGCTGAACATTATCATTCAACTTTGAATCATTATCATTACACACGTTTAAGGTGTTTTGATCTTTACAAATTGCACTCTTGGGCCGGAGGACTAACCGAATTTGCTGACGGAAGGAATCAAATGGGCACAAGTGAAGCTATAAATGCATACTATTCAGCAGCATTGTTGGGTTTGGCATATAATGATACAGAACTTGTTATATTAGGATCAACTCTGGCAGCATTGGAAATTCATGCAGCTATATTAGTTTTAATTTTTTTTGTAACAGCTACATTAATTGAAAGAACTTTTTCAACTATGAATCTCAATAAAAATTGACTTCTAATTGTATAAGAAATAAATTTCTAAATAAGTATTTTCTTATATATATGTAAAAGAAATACTACACATCCAAGTTTTTTTATGAACTAACTCTATTCATGCAAGTTAAACAATAAAACTTAAAATAATATTAGTCATAACTGATTTTTGTTGTCTTAGACAAATTTAATTGGACTTGGTTAACAAAAAAATATGAATATGTAGCATTATCCTATATAAAAAGACATATATTTATAAGGGTAAAGTATATTTTTTTTCTCTGAAGTTTGGCAAAAGTTTTAAAAGTACCCCTAAGTTTTATTTTGTTTCAATTTTCTCCCAAAAATTTTCTATTTGCATCAAATATATCCTTGAAAGCTAAATTTTCAAAAAATTTAAGACCAATATAACAATGATGCATGAAAATTATGCTTGATTTGCTTGTGTTGAGGGGTTGTTCTTATGTAATTGTTGTTGAATCGATCTTAAATTTTTTTAAAAATTAGCCGTCAAGGGTATATTTGATGCAAATCGAAAACTTTTGGGACAAAATTAAAACAAAATAAAACTTAGGGATATTTTTGAAATTTTTGTCAAACTTTAAGATAAAAAATAGTTGGAGCTGTCTCTGTTGGCATGCAGTCCTTTTTTTTCATTTTGCTCCACTAACTCTGCTGGTTGAGGAACCCGTCCACCACCTCTGTTGTCCTTGGCTTTGCTTTCTTCTTTGGCTTGCATCACCTTTTTCTTTTGTTCCATTATCCCTGCTATTCGAGGAGCTACACCACCACCTTTGTTCTCTTGCAACTTTGTGTTTTACTTCACCAAATTCTGAATGTTGTTCTGCTGATGTCCTTGGAAAAATGAGAGTGTCCTTATGTCTTGTTGCTTTATTAGAACTACAGCTGTCCTTGTTGTTGACAGATATCCTTCTCTTTCTTCCTTTTGATTCGGTGCTCTCTCCCTTAGTTCATATACTGATATATTATTCATTAGCAAGTAATGAGTTTAAATGATGGAGCTATAATACATTAAGTTTCTGAGGCAACACTCATTTGGGTTGAAGTAATACATAGATGGGCATGCATTACTCAGCACACACGTTAGACAAATAATTGGGCTTTTAACTCAAATAATGTTTGTCATCATTTATAAAAACCAAAGGGTTAACCACTAAAAACGTCTCCGAAATATTCAAACACTGATAACAATGCACTCAAATTTTACTATCGACAAAAATGTCTTTAAATAATTTAAAAACACAACAATACTCAACAGTAAATATATATTTTTAAAAAATACCTTAGAGATTGATTTTTGACGTGATTTTTTACAAGCATAATTAAAAAAATGAGATATTATTATACTTAAAATTTAGTGATTTTTTTCTAAGTATATATTTTTTTGTGATTTTTTCACAAAAAAATATATACTCAATAAAAAATTACCAAATTTTAAGAATAATAAT
Source organism: Arachis ipaensis (assembly GCF_000816755.2). Lineage (NCBI taxonomy): Eukaryota > Viridiplantae > Streptophyta > Magnoliopsida > Fabales > Fabaceae > Arachis > Arachis ipaensis. Next base: position 130,434,804 of record NC_029788.2, on the reverse strand, counting down.
ATCTCATTTTTTAATCATACTTGCACAAAATTGCATCAAAATTCAATCTCTAAAGTATTTTTTAAAAATATATATTTACTATTGGTATTATTGTTATGTTTTTAAATTATTTGAAAGTATTTTTACCAATTTTTTTGTATAATAATATCTTATTTTTGTGATCATGCTTGCAAAAAATTGCGTCAAAATTCAATCTCTAAAGTATGTTTTAAAAATATATTTTTTATTGGATATTGTTGTTGTGTTTTTAAATTATTTAAAGACATTTTTGTTGATAGTAAAATTCGAGTATATTTTTGTCAGCGTTTAAATAATTCGGAGATATTTTTGATGGTTAACCCAAACCTAAAATCAAATTAAGGTCAGCAATCTTTCCCTTAATAACAAACATGATAAAAGAAGATAATTAAAAATAAACAATAATTTAAATGAGTTGAGAACACTTTTTTTTTATGGCATTTAGAGTATGTGTTACTTCCCTCAATGTTAACATTACTTCCCTTAATCATAGCTTCCTCTAGAAATAGAAATTACACACTATCCAAAATACCAATGGAGTATAACATAGAAATAATGATTAACAGTAATCAACTAAAATCATCACTTAGTGACAAGTATCACATAATCATCATTCTTAACTAGTTTTGTCTACGCCAATACTAACATTCTTTTTCTTTTCTTTCCCTTTTGTCGTTGAGGAGGAAAATGAAGAACCTGCACAAAATTTTGTTAGTGACTAATGTAGACAATAAATAAGTCATATTTAACAATAGTAATTATTATTATCGTCTCCAAAAATACACGATTACACCGAAATAAATCATATTAAACAAAAAAATTTTTAATTATAAATTAAAATAATAACTATTTTCCAAAAATAAAATACGATTTATTCCTGTATACTCTTATTTTCCCATAAAGTGAAATCACCATTAAATATTTTTTCTCTCATATTTTCTCTTAATCACACCTATAAAATAAATAGTAATAAATCATACTTTACCCTAAAAAATAAAATTCAAAATTTAGAAAATCTAAATCCAAAAATCAAACAGGTTCACTTACACTTTGTTTAGACGTTAGAAAGAAAATAAAAAAAAAAGTTAAGTTATTTATATGTTGTTTGAATGAATAGAAAATAGATAAAAAAAAATAATTTTTTTTAATCTGAATAGAAAAAAAATAAAAATAAAAAATTATAATAGTATAAAA
>NC_029788.2:130431391-130433424 GCF_000816755.2 Arachis ipaensis | reverse complement strand
AGTGAGATTTATACAAAAATTTTCTTTCCTTCCTATTTTTTTGATAACTAAATAAAAAAAAATATTATTTTTTATTCATTGTCTTTTCATTTATTTTCTTTTCACTCATTTTTCATAGAAACCAACGTAGTGTTAAGAATAATTTTAGTGATTAAATTAAAATGGGTTTAAGTTATCTTTTCTGTGTTGAAGAAGTCAAGAAGAGGAAAAGGCAAAAACTGATTTTAAGTCTTAAGAGCAACTCCAATGCTAAAAAATAGAGTCCCTCTTCTGACATATGGGGACTCAATTACCATTGGAGTGAAAAGGGAAGGAGAACTCTTCACGTGGATCAAAATTGAGAATTCCTCTAAACAGGGACTTGCAATAACTAATAAAATTATGTTATGTGGTAAGTTAATAAAAAAAATAAAAAATATATTAAATAATTAAATTATTATTAATTTATTAATAATTATAATAATTTATTATATTAAATACTTATATATCTATTTAATTAATTATTTATATTAATTATTTAATAAAATTAAATGGAACCACAATAAGAACTAAAATTAGTTCCTTCTAACGGAGAAGAGAGAGATTCTTTGAGTTTCTATTTACTGGTAATGACATAAAAGCTGATGTGGAGTTACTTTTTATGACACGTAAACTATAAATAAAAATTAGAATGAGTTCCTATTGGACACTACACATTCTCTCATTATATATATAAAACAACTTCACATGAACACCACTCAAAATCAGTGCATGCATGCAAATGCAGATAATGGCAAACACAAGACAGTTAGATGATGAACAACCTTTTCTCTTCCCACTTACAAACTCCAGAGTGCTCCCTGACCCTTCAAAGTTCTTCTCTAAAAACCTTTTTTTCTCTTCTTCTTTGTCTACAAACTCATTCTTCCAGAACTTCGTCCTCAACGATGGCAACATACAAGAGTATATTCATCCTTACCTCATCAAACCCTCTGATTCCTCTCTTTCTCTCTGCTACCCTTCTCTCTCTGTCTCCTCTCATTCTATGCAACAAGTCTTCACACCTGATCTCACTATCTCTTCCTCAACAGGTTCTCATTCCCGCCATGTTATATCTTCCTTTATATGTAGATCTTTGTCATTGGGAACGTGGATGGCAACAAGACAGCAACAGTGAAGCTGTAAATATTTACTATTCTGCTGCATTGATGGGACTAGCTTATGGTGACCTGCATCTTGCTTCCATTGGATCAACTCTTGCATCATTGGAGATTCATGCTGCTAAGATGTGGTGGCATGTGAAAGAGGGTGATAATCTCTATGAAGATGATTTTGCAAAAGACAATAAGTTAGTTGGTTATCTTGCTGCTAACCATAGACTTGATCTAATACGCTGTTATCAAAGTGAGAGGGAGTGTAAGATTGGCTTTCATGTTTTACCCTTATTGTCTATTACTGAGTTCTTATTCTCCAATGTTGATTTTGTTAAGGACCTTGTGAAGTGGTCACCATCTCTGTATACAGTAGGAGACGGATGGATGGGGTTTGTGTATGCACTTGAAGGAATTTATAACAATAAAGTTGCATTGGAGAAGATTAGAAGCTTAAAGCGTTTTGATGCTGGCAACACATTGAGCAATCTCTTGTGGTGGATTCACAGCAGACATGATTATAGAAAAATGGGATCCTGTCATGAGAAACAATGTTGCATTGGATAAAATATTTGTTTTCTTTTTTGTTGATGAGATGGGCTGCACTAATTTTTTAAGGTTAGGTTATTGTGATTGAGAGTGTTGAATGTTGAATGTATGGTTCTTTATGAGGACTGACATTGTTGCATAATGGAACAAAAATGATGATGTTAAAGTTTGCAGCCTTTTTTCTAATTAAAGAACAATTGAATTATGTAGTATCCAATTAAGTAGTTTTGCATTAATAAAAATAACTGTTTTTTTTATATTAATAACATGAATGATAATTTAAAAAAATAGATGGAATTAATTAATTGTGTAAAATATTTTACACTATTAATATAATAAAATTAAACTCATACT
>NC_029788.2:130420449-130431339 GCF_000816755.2 Arachis ipaensis | reverse complement strand
ATAAATTAATTAAATATATTAATTTTTTTAATAAGTTTCAAAATATAATCTCCGGAAAAGACAATTTTGTATTCGCCATTCGCCAATACTCACATATATAGCAAATATATACCTAGCATACACAGTGATAGGTTGTTTCACTTGTTTGATGATAAAACTATTAAAAATGTTATTGTATACCAAAATCAGTTATTAAAATTAGCTAAAATGTGGTGACATGTGAATGGAGGAGGAGATAGTAATATGTATGAAGAACACTTTGTAAAAGAGAACAAGTTAATTGGGGTTTTATGGTCTAATAAGAGAGACCATGGATTATGGTTTGCTCCTCTTGTGTGGAAAGAGTTTAGGCTTGGGATTGAGATTTTGTCATTGGTATCCGAATTCTTATTTTCTAACAACAGTTTTGTGAAGGTGGTTGTGAAATGGACGATGCCTGCTTTGGATAGAGATGGTGTTGAAGGTATTAGAATATCATAATTAGGAAATAAAATCAGAAAAATATCAAAGAGGATTAGAAAAAAATCAATGTAATTTATTATGATATTATTCCATAACGAGTGTACGCTTAGCGTACTCTTGATCTATATATTGGTAAGAACCTTGTAATCACAGATGAGAAATATGAATAATAAAAATATTACTTTTCTAAAAAAAATGTTACCATGGTACAAAAAGTTTAGGAAGAAACGAAAAATTATTTAAAAAAGTATTATTTTTATTATTCATATTTCTCATATGTGATTACAAAGTTCTTACCAAATATATAGATTAAGAGTACGCTAAGAGTACCCAGACAGTAGCAATTAGTTTCTTGAGTTGCTTCATGATTCGACATCAGTATGATTGTTCATTCCAATAGAATTCTTGATTCCTTCCAAATTGAAAAGAATTTGACCGAGAATGACCTCTACTCGAACCCAGGCTCGTTAACCATCGGATTCTTCTCGGGAACAACCTCATCCCACAGAATATAGCTAAGAACACAAATAGATCTATAAATATGCTTGAAAATACGATCAATCGTCTCAAAGTCTTCATTGGAGTCCACCTTTTCCTTTTTCTCTTCCTTTGATATGAAACCGATGGTTGACTCCATGACAATAATAAATTTTCGAGCAATTTTGTTGTTGATATTTTCTATCAATGTAGTCAAATTCGTCATGACCTTGGTCATAGTAGCGTGTTCGTCGTTAATTTTGGACAACAGGAAGAGGTATTGAGTTAGAACCTTTGAGAGCTTACCTGCGGCGCCAATGGCTCTTATGCGGATCCTCGCAAAAGACGCCGAATTCAAAAGTTATGCTACTTTTATTGCTGTTTTTCAAAAATTGATCAATAGTCATCTTCTTATAAGCAACCAAAGCAGAAGAAGAATGTCCTTCTTCAATGGCTACTCTGTCAAAAATTTCGCTGAGCATTCCTTCGCTTAATTCAAGGGTCCATTTGAGAATCATTGATCGGACATTAGCACTTTCTTCTTGGTGTTTATTAGAATATCATAATTAGGAAACAAAATCAGGAAAATATCAAAAAAATTAGAAAAAAATCAATGTAATTTATTAGGATATTATTACATAACGAGTGTACTCTTAGCGTACTCTTGATCTATATATTGGTAAGAACCTTGTAATTACAGAAATATGAATAATAAAAATAATACTTTTCTAAATAATTTTTCGTTTAGAAACTCTTTGTACCATGGTAACATGGTATCAGAGCAGAGTTAGGTTCTAGGGATTCAAAATTCTGACGAATTCACATTACAAATTGCACATATGCCATGCAATAGTTTTGGCATGCGATCGTCACAAACCAATTCTGACAATTTGTCAATTGGTTTCAAACTAAACGGATATAATTATCCATTATGGGCAACTCTGATGGGAAAAGAAATTGGTGGAAGAAGAAAGAAGAAACACACTAAAGAAAACTGCATTAAGACTGTGGGTTAACCAGATTTGTGGAAAAACAATCCTAAGTCATCAAGAAATCAGAGTAAGGGAGCCGCCACTGTGAGCATCCGAGAGGTCACCGGTGGCGAGGCCAGAAGAGAGGAAACAAGTCACGATGGCAAGGCGGCAGCAGCAGTAAGGGCAAGGACTACCGAACTCCTTGGCTGCTCAGCCCAGACCGCGACTCAATACAAAGGGGAGACCCAAAATCAGAATCCAATTAAAAAGATAAATGAATGGATTTTCGATTGTGGGGCTACCGATACTATGACTCATGACCTTCATGATCTTAACAGCTTGACTATACCCTCAAAAGCCCATATTGAAACAGCTAGTGGAGAATTAATTGATGTTAAATGAGGAGGCTCCATTACTATTTCAGAAAAATTGAAATTAAAAAATTGTCTCTATGTCCCTGCACTATCATCAAAATTATTGTGTGTTAGGCAAGTAACAAAGGAACTAAATTGTGTAGTATTCATGTACTCTACCTTTTGTCTTTTACAAGACATTCTTACGAAGGAGATCATTGGGCGTGGTACTGAGCGAGAAGGCCTTTACTACGTTGATGAAGTAGCACACCAGGGTCATGTCATGCTTACGGAACGGTTACAAGGCAACTTTGGTTATGGCACAGGCGTCTCGGACATCCTTCATTTGGGTACCTCAAATTACTATTTCCTAGTCTTTTTACAAGTAGTACTGAACCCCTCAAATGTGAAACTTGTATTCGTGCAAAAAATCACAGTTTCTTTTCCTCCAACCAACATTATAGTCAATTCCAATTTTCTCTAATACACTCTGATGTGTGGGGTCCAGCTCCTATTTCCCATAATAATTTTTAATATTTTGTGTTATTTGTGGATGATTTTTCTTGCATGACTTGGGTATATTTTTTAAAACACAAATTTGAAGTACCTGATAAGTTCTTTGCTTTCTACCAAATGATTCAAACTCAATTCAACAAAAAATCCAAGTACTTTGCTCAGATAATGGTGGGGAATTTATAAAACAATCAATGCGCAATTTTTTTATGAAAAATGGTCTTATCCATCAAATCTCCTGCCCAAATACACCCAACAAAATGGTGTGGCTGAGCGACAAAATCGTAAGTTACTTGAGATGACTCGAGCCATGCTTTTTGATGCACAAGCTCCAAAAAAAATTTTGGCCTGAAGCTATAGCGACTTCTGCCTACTTACTAAATCGCCTACCTACCCAAGTTCTCCACCACAAAACACTCTTGCAAGTCTTGGCTACTCAGACCACAATCCCGCCTATTCTAACCTTACCACCTCGAGTATTTGGATGTTCCGTCTTTGTCCATATTCCCAAAGTCAATAGAACCAAACTTGATCCTTGTGCAGATAAATGTGTTTTCGTTGGGTATGCTACACACTAAAAGGGGTATAGGTGCTACAATTCAATCACTCGTCGTATTCATGTGACCATGGATTGTGATTTTTTAGAATCCGAATTTTACTTCAGCCGCCAACATGGCATTCAGGGGGAGAACAATAATGAACCACCAAGTTGGCTAAATAATCTTTGTTGCCCAGAAACTGTTTAAACAGAGCAAGTAGATGGAGCCACCGAGCATACTTCACTCAACGTAGAAAACAACTCGGTACATACAACCAGTGAGAGTCCTCTTGAGAATGTCAGACAAAAGGTAAGTAATTGTCAACCTGATAATTTACTCCCTGTTTTTAATGAGGCCACTAACAATAACAGTATAGTACTGGAACATGAAGAACCAGAGCCCAATACCTTTACTCTTCCTCCAAGAAGAAACAGAGGGATGCCTCCTGATCGGTACTCACCAGAACATGTTCCTCGTAACTCAAGATATCCGATAAGAGTGGCTAGAGAAGGAATAGCAGATGTTGAAAAGGCTTTTTCCACCAGACTCTTAACAGAAGACATTCCAAGAACTGTCCGAAAAGCTAATGAGAAAGCTAAATGGCGAAAAGCCATGAATACAGAAATGGAAGCTCTAGAGAAGAACGGAACTTGGGAGAAGTGTATCCTACCGACAGGAAAAAATCCAGTCGGGTGCAAATGGGTTTTCACCATTAAACACAAGGCAGATGGTACTATTGAACGGTACAAGGCAAGGTTGGTGGCCAAAGGTTATACACAGACCTATGGTATCGACTACACTGATACTTTTTCACCGGTTGCAAAGATTAATACTATCAGGGTGTTGTTTTCAATAGCAGCAAATGAAGATTGGCTACTCCATCAATTTGACGTCAAGAATGCTTTCTTGCATGGAGAGTTGAAAGAAGAAGTGTACATAGATGCTCCTCCAGGTTTCTCAACGGGATTTAGAAAACATGAAGTTTGCCGGTTAAAGAAGGCTCTTTATGGGCTTAAACAATCTTCACGTGCCTGGTTTAGAAGATTTACAGTTGCCATAAAAAGGTATGGGTACAAGCAAAGCAACTCTGATCATACCATTTTTTTGAAAAAACGAGGAGATTTAATCACTTGCCTAATAATCTATGTGGATGATATGATCATAACGAGAAGTGATGCTGAAGAAATTGCAAATTTAAGAAGGAACCTATTTACAGACTTCGAAATGAAGGATTTGGGAGGACTAAAATATTTCTTAGGAATAAAGGTTCAACGATCTAGCAAAGGAATCTTTATCTCCCAAAGAAAGTACATTTTGGACCTTCTGGCAGAAACAGGAATGGTGGATTGCAAATCAATAGATACGCCCATGCAAGTTAATCACAAGTTGAAGATAGTAAAAGGTGCCACCCTAGCAGATAAGGAAAGGTACCAACGACTAGTTGGAAAACTAATTTACTTATCACATACTCGGCCTGACATAGCTTATGCTGTGGGAATAGTAAGTCAGTTTATGCATAAGCTACAAGAAGATCATATGGAAGCTGCCATGAAGATAGTTCGATATTTGAAGGGAGCTCCATGAAGTAGAATCATTTTCAAAAGGAATGGTCATTTGAAGGTTGAGGCATACACTGACGCAGATTGGGCGGGCAACCCAAATGATAGAAGATCAACAGCTGGTTACTTTACACTTGTTGGAGGCAACCTGGTAACTTGAAAAAGTAAGAAGAAGAAAGTTGTAGCTCTTTCAAGCGCAGAGGCAGAATTTCGAGGGATCGTTAAAGGCATAACTGAAGTATTATGAATAAGACAATTAATGACTGAGATTGGGTTTCCACCACAATTGCCAAGTCAGTTGAAATGTGACAATAAAGCCGCAATCAGCATTTCAGAAAATCTGATGATAGAACAAAACATGTTGAGGTGGATCAATACTTTATCAAAGAAAAAATTGAGAATGACATTATTGAGCTCCCCTTTGTGAGATCAGAAGATCAGTTGGCTGACATTCTAACTAAAACAGTTTTAAGACAAGCCCTTGCTAAAGTTCTAACCAAGCTGAGTATTAGAATATCATAATTAGGAAACAAAATCAGGAAAATATCAAAGAGGATTAGAAAAAAATCAATGTAATTTATTAGGATATTATTCCATAACGAGTGTACTCTTGATCTATATATTGGTAAGAACCTTGTAATCACAGGTGAGAAATATGAATAATAAAAATAATACTAATATAGATCAAGAGTACACTCGTTATGGATAATATCCTAATAAATTACATTGATTTTTTTCTAATCCTCTTTGATATTTTCTTGATTTTGTTTCCTAATTATGATATTCTAATAGTGTTGTCTTGGTGAAAACTTAAGATCTATGAATTTACGAACCATACTAAAATTCTCGCGGGGAGATGGACCTCAGCAAATACGGGAGGACCTTCCCCCCAAGGATCGACCTGGATTCCAGCGTCCACCGTACAATATTGGAGAAAAAGGCCTTCTGGATCAGGTTGCAGTTTTCTGACGGTTCTTCAATGATTTCCTCAATATCGAAAAGTTCCTTGAAAATTTCTCTTTTTTCCCTTTCTGCTTCTTCAGTTTCTCCTGTTTGGTTGAAAGGTATCGGTGCCAAATTGAACAGAGAAGAAGAATGGTAGTGGAGAGAAGAGAAAAAAAGAGATTTCACTAATAGCTGCGTAACTAATTGTAACTAATCTAATTGAGAGAGATTGTAACTAACTCTCTGCTGACTCAGCTACAAGCTTAACTAATTCAGTTCAGCTTAATCGTTACTCTATCAGTGATATGGTATACTGGTACTTCAACTTTGCGCTTTTTCTTTCTCTCTTTCTTTCTTTCTTCCTTTGGGTAGTTATAGTATCGCGTTTAAACCATTATATTCGTACACGTAAGATAACTCACGTGTCAGAATGGGACGCTATTAGGTGCGGAGTTTAAAACTCCATGGTAAAAAGAAAGAGTAAAGTTTTCAATTAAAATTTTAAAAGTTCTTAAATAAGAAGAGAGAGAAAAAAATTATTAATTTTTATTTTATTTTGGGCTAAATTCAATAGTGTTTTAATATTAGATCATTAAAATTTATTTTACGTTCTTTTTGTCTCAAAAAAAATATCAATAATATGTACTAGTAATAAATCAAATTAGACTTATTCAATTTACTACTGGTACAATATATATGGTAAATCAAATAAAATTACGCCAATATCTTAAACTGGATTAGATTATATGCATGTCTCATTTATAACTTTATATAAATCAAATCTAATTGATTCGATTTACGCTATTTACATATAAATAAAATCGATTTACATAGAATTGTAAACGAGATATACATATAACCTAATTTAGTTTAGGCTATCGTTGATACCAATATATTATTATATTAATTATAAATATTAACTCTCAACTAATATTTACATGTTTGCGTCATTATTTATTTAAGAGCTTTAGAATTAGGTAATTTAAATCAACTAGCTATAGAAAACAAAATTTTAATTTTAATTTAAAATATTTAAATATTGTATTAGTTACTTTTAAAAAGACAAAAATACATTCTATTAAGACTAGTGACGAATTTATAAGTTTGAACAACCAATTCAACAATAAATTATATAATAATTGGCTGAAATATTTAATGTCTAAAAATGATAGATTAAACCATAATAACTCCTTTAAGTTCATATCAAATTTCATCTCGAATTATATGTCGACTAAAAATAATTAAATTTATCGGCAGATCTAATCTAAATTATTATATCTTTACTAATTTTATTACTGTATCATGCTATTAGTGTTTTATTATGAACTATGGCTCAAATGACCGATACTCATAATTGCTTCGAGTAAACACTCAATTAAGTATCAGTCTATCATAATGTATATTATTGGCATTTATAATAGAAAAACCAAATGCGTTATGTAAAAAATATATTTTAATCTATTATACCATCGATTTTGTGATCGATTAGATATTTTCTAAGTAAAAATGAGTGATATTTAAATAAAATATTAGCAATCAATTTAACAATCAAGACAAAAAAAAAACTTTGGGATGATTAGAAAAATTTTAATAGCTAAACAAGTTATTAATGACAAATTTAGAGATTGACTGAGCAACCAACATAAAAGTTAAGGTAAAATTAAGCCACAATTTATGATGACTTATAATTATCTATATATTTTTTACTTGAATTCGATATTGTTTTTAATTATTTAGAATTAAGTGGTATGTTATAGATGGAATAAATGGTATGTTATTCGATATTACTTATAATATAGTTAATTTTTAAAATAAAAAAATAACATATAAAACAAGTATTAACAAATTGGCATCTTAATATTGATTTGGGCAGAATTTATGATGATAACAATAATAGCCCTTGTCATTAACAGAAAAGTAAAAAAATGATTTCACCCAAAAGTAAATATATTAATACCAATGGTAAATCCTAAATGAACAAGCCATAAGTTTAAAGAGTGGTAATTAAGTAAAGGACACAAGCAAAAACACAACTAATCTAATCTACCATAGCTTAATCTTATGTTAACATTGAAGTCATTGTCAATTCTCATGGCTCCCATGACCACAATTGAATTTCTCCTCATCATCTCTGCTGTGAATCCACCATAACAGATTACTCAATGAGTTGCCACAATCAAAACACTTCAAGCTTCTAATCTTCTTCAAAGCAATTTGATTGTCATAAATTCCTTCAAGTGCATAGACAAACCCCTTCCACCCATCTCCATCTCCATCTGCAGGACCATCTCCATATCCAGACTCTGTCCATTCCACAAGCTCCTTAACAAAATCAACATTGGAGAACAAACACTCAGAAATAGGCAACAAGGGTAAAACATGAAGTGCAATCTTACTCTCCTTACTAGTATAACAATACCGCATTTTCCTATTTCTCATGTTAACTGAATGATAACCAACTAACTTGTTTTCTGTAGTAAAATCTTCTTCATACATATTATCACCCTCTTTCACATGCCACCACATCTTAGCAGCATGAATTTCCAATGATGCAAGAGTTGATCCAATGGCAGAAAGATTGTTGTCACCATATACAACACCCATCAATGCCGCCGAATAGTAAGCATTTACTGCTTCACTGGTGCTGTCTTGTTCCCTTCCTTGATCAGGGAAAGTCTCTCCACCCCAAGAATGCAATGTGTATAGATCAAAACACCTTAGACGCGTATAATTCTTTGAGTTCAAATCATGTTCTCCACCTAAGTTCATGAAATCTGCCATAATAGAATAGGCATGAGGCTTATACTTCATACCCCATGATGGATCAATCTTTGCAAGCACTGCAATTCCATAGAGAAAGTATCCTAAATGATAATGGTGGCAACCATATTTATGATAGTCAAAATCTTGATATGAACGTTCTTTGGTAACAATTCCACCCCAATTTGCATCATATAGAAATCCATTGTCATCAAAAGTCCCATCCAACCATGGCTGAATTGTTTCATGCAAGAACTTCTTCACGGATGGGATCACTTCAAGAAAACCAATCTCCTCGGCTATCAAAGCCAACCTTGCTGCCCTTGCAATAAATTTCCCATAATAGTAAGCTGAAATTGTTGTTATCTCAGAAGAACAAAGAGCAGCAACATCTTTGGAAAGAGCTGATTTGATTTCATCAAAAGATTCTTCTTTGACACCTCTAGTAGAATACCAATTCATAGGAACATGATCTGCTTTCAGCAACCATGAATCTCCAACAACACCAACAAGGTCCCCATCAATGCTCCTATACTTAAAATCTTGAAGAACAGTAACATTGCCCTCATCCTTGGATAAAAGTTGAAGATGGAGAGGGTGTGCTAACATTAACAAATCACCATTACCAAACCCTCTCTTCTCCCACTTATATTCAACACAATATGGCTTAGTAAACAAAGCATCACCAGATACAGGGTAACAAGTGCTGTACCTGTCAAGAACATCCTCAAGTTCTGAACTTGAATTTGGCAACAATGCTATCCTCCCTACCAGAGGAACCCCATGATCACGAGAAGTAAATTTTTTTGAGAAAGAGATCATAGTCTCATAGCTGTTACTAACCTTGATTGGTAAAGAAGCATACAAAAGCCATGCTTGACCATTGTCAAGCTTGAGGGCATACTTGGTGAGTGAGGAATTTGAAGTAAAGGAAGAGAATTTGTGAACAGTGGTTATTGAAAATAATGGTGTTTGATGAGAGACAGAGAAAGTAACATAAGGGCATCCCCTAACAAGAAAGAAACTAAGACTGGAAGAAGGAAAATCCAGAGTAACACTGAGACCAGTGAAGGAAGATATAACATGGTGGGATTCAGAACTTGTTGAGGAAGAAACAGTGAGATCAGGGTTGAAGTCTTGGTAAATGCAATTAGAATGAACAGAGAGAGAAGGGTAGCAGAGAGAAAGAGAGGAAGCTGAGGGTTTGATGAGGTATGGGTGAATGTACTCAGGGTTGTCGCCATTGCAGAGAAGGAAGTTTTGGAAGAAAGAGTTAGTTGGTAATGGAGATGAAAGAAGGTTCGCAGAAAAGAACTTAGAAGGGTGAAAGCAATCACGTTCATACATTGTTGTTGGGAACAAGAAAGGTTCATCTTTTGTTGAATCCATTTTTTTATTTTGATGAGTATGGAGGTTAAAGCTCTGGTTTTTATAGCTGAGAAACTAAGACGATGAAGACTGAGGATTTGAAGTGTAAACCCTTTAAACAAATCAATTATATATTCTATTATATTTAAATAAGATATTTTAGATTTATCACTAATTTTACAACTAGCAGATGTCACTTTTTCATTGTAATTACTAATTAGTATCAAATTTTTTCTTTTAAAATTAAGGAATTTTCCTCTTTTCCTTACTAAATTTACTACCAAAATAGGTCACATATCACTCTCTCATTATAATTGATATTAAATCTTTCTTTCTAAAACTAAAGAATTCTTCATTCCTTTTTACTAATTTTACAACTAAAATGTACCACATGTCACTTTCTCATTATAATTGAAATCAAATTTTTTTCCTCTAAAATTAAAGAGTTCTTTCTTCCTCCTTCTTTCTTTATCTATTTTTCTCATTCCTTCAACCACTCTATCTATTTTATATATAATTATCAATATCAATGACTGATTACTAATTTAACAATTAAAATGTGCAACATGACATTCTTTAATTGCATTAAAATTAAAATTAAAATATTAAATTTGAAATTGAAATATACCTATATTATGTATCATATATTACTATCTAATTTAGTAATCAAAGGTGTCACATGACACTCTCTTATTAAAATTGAGAAAAATGTTTTTTTTTAAATTAATAAACTCCCTTCCTAAATTCTCTCATCTATCTCTCTCCATTTTTCTATTTCTCTCTATTATTTTTATTCTATATAATTTATAATTTATATTTTATATTAGTAATTTAACAAATCAAAATGTGTCATCAGATATTTTTTATTATAATTAAAATAAAATTTTTTCTTAACTTCTAAAATTAACAAACTCCTTCTCTCCTTTTTTTATCTTTCTCT
>NC_029788.2:130419797-130420155 GCF_000816755.2 Arachis ipaensis | reverse complement strand
AACTTTTGTTATAAAAATAATTTAATTTTATAAATCTTTTGTATCATGTATAATTTATACTATCAGAATAAAGTGGACCATAATTTTGAAAAATTTATATTCCTATAATATTATGATAATTAATAATTAATGTGGATGGTTACGTGAATACGTGTGTGATGGGTGAAAGCTTAGTGATGAACGATTGAACGTGACAAGTTACTCCTTTATTCTTTGACGGGACGTTACCAATTAATCCTTTTTCGTATTGAAGAAGTTAGTATTTAATGGATTAGATAGGTTAAATTTGTTTTTTTTTTTTAAAGAGTACAATTAGTACTGCTACACAAAATTACGTTGTTTTTCTTTTTATAATGTG
>NC_029788.2:130417761-130419753 GCF_000816755.2 Arachis ipaensis | reverse complement strand
AAATTATATATATTTTTTATTTAATTTTGTCCTCCCAAAAAAAATTATGAGAATATAAAATAAGAAGATGAAGAAGTAACAGAAGATGAGAAGAAAGAAGATGAAGAGTTTTAAATTATGCCGAACTTATTAGCACATATACACAAAAAATTCTTAAATAATACACTCAAATATCTTTGTATTATACCTAAATACAGAAAAAAATGTTCTCTAATGCTGCATTTTTTCTTTTTTTTTTCTTATTTCTTTCTTTCTTTTAGTTAAATGAATGTAATTTAATCATCTTTCAAGTAATTTTACAACATTTTGTGTTTCTTTTTCTTCTTTGTTTTTTTTTTGCTTTTATTATTATTAAAAGAGTAAAACAAAAAAAAACTTGAGAAGGCAAAATAAAAAGGAAAAGATGAATTAAAAAAAAGAAGAAGATGGTGATGATGATGAAAAAAAGAAGACGAAGCAGTAGAAGATGATCAGGAGGAAGAGAAAGAGTTTGAATTATGCAGAACTTATCAGCACACATACACCGAAAATTCTTGAACAATACATTCAAATATCTTCGTGTTACACCTAAATTTGCTGCAAATACAGAAAAATATTTTATCTAATACTACATTTTTTCTTCTTTTTTTTCTTATTTCTTTCTTTCTTTTTGTTGAATGAATGTAAGTTCATTATTTTTCAAGTAATTTTATAGCATTATATGTTTCTTCTTCTTCTTTGTTTGACTTTTTTGTTTTTATTTTTGTTAAAAGAGTAAAACAAGAAAAGACTTGAGAAGGTAAAACGAAAAAAAAAGATGAATAAGAAAAAAATAATAAGATGGTAATGATGATGGAAAAAAAAAAAGAAGAAGAAGTAGCAGAAGATGAGAATGAGAAAAATGAAGAGTTTTGAATTATGCAGAACTTAGCAGTACACATACACCAAAAATTCTTAGACAATACACTCAGATATCTTCGTGTTGCACGCAAATATCTTCATTTTACACCCAAATTTGCTGCAAATACAGAAAAATGTTTCCTCTAATGCTGCATTTTTTTCTTTTTTTTTTAATTTCTTTCTTTCTTTCTTTTAGTTGAATGAATATAAGTTCATCCTCTTCCAAGTAATTTTGTAGCATTATGTGTTTCTTCTTTTTTTTTGTTTGATTTGTTTTGTTTTTATTCTTGTTAAGAGAGTAAAATAAGAAGAAACTTGAGAAGATAAAATAAGAAGAAAAAAAAAGATAAATAAAAAAAGAAGATGATAATGATGATGATGAAAAAGAAAAAGAAGAAGCAACAAAAGATGAGGACGAGGAAGAAAAAGAGTTTTGAATTATGTAGAACTTATCAACACACATACACCGAAAATTCTTAAATAACACACTCAAATATCTTCGTGTTACACTGAAATTTGCTGCAAATACAGAAAAAAATTTTTTAATGCAAAACTTTTACATTACATTCAATTCAAATCAGCAACGATGAACAATAATTTTCACAAACAAAAACAACATTATTCACCTATAGAATCATAAACTAATAACGAAAACATTGACTAGAATCGAACCACACGTCAACCATTTGATTGGATTCAAAACAATAATCAACTTAGTTCTCGTTCAATTGACAATCTGAACTTGAATTATTTATTATCTTCAACAACGAGATAACTGTTCAAAACTAATTTTAGAGTTTGATTTCAAAAACATAGAGAACGAACGAAGAGACACGCAGAGATGGAAGAGAACGTAGATCGAAAACGTTAAGAAAATTTATAAATGGAAACGAAATCATTTCGAAAAAGACAGTTATATATTCACGCACTAATTGAAAAGTTAGTTAGATTAAGAGGCGCATGAGGTGAATTAGAGTAAAATGACTTGTATGGACTTATATGACAAAATGACTTGTATGTAGAGAATAATTGTAATAATAATTGCTCCATCTGTTTATAATAATCATATTAGATATACATTAAAATTAATTATTAAAATAATATATATATATA
>NC_029788.2:130409196-130417756 GCF_000816755.2 Arachis ipaensis | reverse complement strand
AATTTATTATAAATATAAATTTAATTTGATTATATTAATTATTATTATTCATTGTTTTACTTATTGAAAATGAAAAATAGGTAAGAGAGAGAGAGAAAAAAAAGAGATAGTGGGGGAACAATTAAAGGAATTTGATTAATATTTAGTTAAAATCATCGATAATTTTTTTTTTTCAACGTTAGTAGTGAGACTCGAATCCAAAATCTTTAGGTGAGGATGAAGAGACTATGCTTGAAATATAACAAATAAGAGAAGAATATGAAAATATTTGGTAAATCCGTTTTGAGACATTATAGCTTTGGGGTCCCGGTAACAAAGAAGGAATCTATAAAAACGGGGATCCGACACCATGATAAAATACTACCCTCATGATTAGACCATGTCCCTGAGATTTGATAAAAGAAAGGTGCATTAGCGGTTAATACGTTGTAATTTGATAAGTTATTAGGAATATGACGGAAAGAAAGACCAAAGAAAGAAAGAAGAATGCACCAAAATGCAGGTGCTGCACCAAACGCTGGTGGTTCTTTCTTGTTGTAAGTGAATGCAACGAAAAGACCCGGAAATAACGAATAATGAAATAATTCATATATTATTGACATTTCGTGCTGTGTGTGCTTATTAAAAAAAATTCTGCTTTGTTATTCCCATCATCCGATAACCACAAGATGATCCACAAGAAAGGTGGCAGGATTCGAACCTATGGCCAGCCCGCCCCTGACCCTAACGAAGGTATTCAATTGCTTGCTACAAGTCAACTTGCTTCCTTCTTAGAGGAAGGTTTGAAAGAACTTACTCGAGGAGTAATAGCACGATACAGATGATATGAAATCACTCGCCCTATAGAATGAAGGGAAGGAAAGGAGTGAAGATTTCTAGGGCAAGCACGGGGTCTGGTTCAAGGCAAGGTATAGCTTAACGGAATGAAGCAGAATTAGTCCTGTGTTGTCTTATTTCAGGAGGGACTAGATTGTTAAGAAATCCCTAACTCTGTCTTTGGGCTAAAGCCTATAGTTCTCTCCGGTGGTTTTCCTTGACCAAGCCATTGCCTATGAGTCGCTGGCTCATTCTTCAACAGGCACGCGGTTAGAGCCCTGGGCTGAGCTCCTCCCACTGCTTGGGAGCTTACGGTTTCATGTTCTATTTCACTCCCCGATGGGGGTTCTTTTCACCCTTCCCTCACGGTACTACTTCACTAGATCCAGGGATCCCACCTTATTCTCAAACCTGGTGGCTCGGTTGATTGGCACTCCTGTAGGCTCTTCTTTCATACAAATTCTGGGGGTCCCAGGTCCTGCATCCACCAAGAAAAATTCTTCCCCTAAGCGTAAAACTTCAGATTGTAAGGCCTTTCTACTACATAAGAATAAGCTGGAATTAAATCTTGGAAATGATTGACTCAAATAGATGCTCATCATAAGTTTGATTCCCCCCTCTTACTGTTCTATTGATCAGAAGCATCCAGTAGCACCACGCTAGTGGATTAAGTAGTGGAGTTTTCATCTCTACTGACGAACCATTTCAATAGTAAGGGTGCTGGCGTGCCACGAGGCATGACCATAGAAGTAATGAAAAAGAAAAAGTTATGTAGTTGGACCATCCACTTTATCCGTTCGAGTTTCGCTTCTCTAGAGAAGATGAGACGCTAAAAATGAAAGTGTTCGCAACGCATATCGAAAGGATACCAATGAAGCCGACCATTAATGACTTGTTCGAACACCGGGAGCGGTCTGATCCCTTATTTGATCATGCCTCTAAATCCCAATTAAAATTGCTTGAGTTTTGATTTTGGACCTCTATAAATTGATAAATTGAAATAATATATTCTCTTAGATCTTAAAATACAGTAACTGCATAATTTAGAAAAGAAGTTATTTGGAATTTACATCTTATTTGTGTGTTAATTGAAACATAAAATAACATTAAATTTTCAAGATTTATTAGGTTTGTGCTTGCCTTGTTAAACTTATTTTCTACACAAAACAAGTTCTTACCTCAGAGGATAATAATCTCTTTGTACAATTACAGAAATGCTCAATAATTATACTCTCACTTAAAAAAAGAAAAACTATGAATAGACACAAAATAAATTTAAAATTTCAAAGTTAATCTTAGCTTGCATAGTTAAAATTTCCTCCTAATTTGCATGAAAAAGATATTCTTCCCAATTTGAAGCTTGAAGGGTTTTGATGATGGGAACCCATTTAGTAATTTGCTATGGTAGATTCATAGCAGAGACTTATGGAAAACAGAATAGAGGAATTCTGTGATGAAAAAAAAAAAAAAACAGATATCAGCATATAGAATAAAATGTGTTACATATACTCTATTCTAAGATCTTGGTCAATAAAGCTAAATGTGTATACCATGCTCCATATAATTCAATTCTAGAAGCACTTATGAGTTAAGAGTTAAGACCCTCCACATCTTCTGAAAAGTGATGAAATAAATTCACCATAGGAATCTCTTTCTCCACTAGGCAGTTTACTAAACTTTCATTCAAACAAACATGAAGTGAAGCCTTGCAATTTATTTGTTCAGATTCAGAAATGCTTAATAATTATAGTCTAATTTCAGAGAAAAACCTAACTCTATGAATAGCATCCAGACTCCAAATTTCAAACTTCAAAGTTAATCTTGAGAAAGATTAAAAGACTTGCATAACTAAAATATCCTCCTGATTTGCATCCTAGAAATATTGTTCCACTTAGAACATTAAATTTGAATAACCTAAGTCCTTAAACTATTAAAGGGTGCAATTCAAGAAATAATAAGACATTAATAGTAAGTTTTCAACATTGAAACCACAGGAACAATGACAGGACCAACGTTGTTTTAATTACAAGAATCTTGATGATGATCTCCATGGCCTCTTCTGCTGTGCAGCCACCATAACAGATTGCTCAATGAATTCCCTTCATCATCATCAAAACTTGTCAACTCCATAATCTTCTTCAATGCATCTTCATTATCATAAATTCCTTCCATTGCATAAACCAGCCACTTCCATTTTTCTTCAACACCATCCCTATTCAAACAAGGCAGAGTCCACTCCACAACCTCCTTCACAAAACCAACATTGGAAAACAAGAACTCCGTAATAGGAAGAATTGGAAGAACATGATTGCCAAGCCTATGCTCTTTCCAAGCCAGTGGAGCTAACCAAGTCATACTTTCCCTCTTGTTAGACCAGAGAATCCCCATTAACCTATTCTCCTTTGTAAACTCATCACTACATTTACTATCATCCATCTTTAAATGGCACCACATTTGAGCAGCATGAATTTCCAATGCAGCAAGAGTTGAACCAATAGCAACAAGATTTGCATCATTATATGCCAAACCCATCAACGCTGCTGAATAATATGCACTCACAGCTTCACCACTATCCGTTTGATCTCTTCCATCAGTCCTCTCCTCTAGCCCTGAATCCCAAGAATGTAACATGAACATATCAAAACACCTTAAACGTGTATTCTTAGATTTTGAATCTTTTCCTCCCAAGTTCATGAAATCTTCCATGACTGAATATGCTTCTGACCTATACTTCTTACCCCAATTCGGATCAATCTTCGCAAGAACTGCAATTCCGTACACAAAGTGCCCCAGTTGAACATGATGAATGTCGTAAAATGCAAACCCAGTTTCTGCTCCTGAACTATCAGCATCTTGTTTAGTAATAAGCCCTCCCCATTGCTTTTCATACAAAAATCCATTCCCTTCAAAAGTCCCATCTAACCATGGCTGAATGGTTTCTTTCAAGAATTTCTTAACGAGTGAAATCAAGTCAAGAAAACCAACTTCCTCAGCTATCATTGCAAGCCTTGCTGCCTTTGCAATCCATTTGCCATAACAGAAAAATGTAGTAGTAGCTATTTTTGAAGAACAAAGAGCACGAACATCTCTACAAAGAGCTTGTTTGATTTCATCATAGTAGTCTTGATTGACACCTCTAGTAGAGTGCCAAGTTACAGGAACATGTTCTGCTTCCAACATCCATGAATCACCAACAACACCAACAAGGCCACCATCAATGCTTCTGTACTTAAAATGTTTAAGAACAGTCACATTACCCTCATCTTTAGACAGAAGTTGAAGATGGAGAGGATGAGCTAACATCAACAAATTACCAAGCCCATTCTTCTGCCATTTGTATTCAACACAATATGGCTTAGTGAACAAAGCATCTCCAGAAAGAGGGTAGCAAGAGCTGTACCTGTCAAGAACAGCCTCGTTTTCTGAGCTTGAATCTGGCATAACTGCAATCCGAACCATCACAGGAGCCTCATAAGAAGAAATGTTGGAGAAAGTGAGTTTCATGTCAAAGCTGAAACTAAATATGGTTGGTGAAGAAGTATAGATAAGCCATTTCTGACCATTGTCAAGCTGAAGAGTATACTTATTTGGTGAAGCTTTTGAAGAAAAAGAAGATATTTTATGGATGGAGGTTATAGAAAAAGATGCATGCTGGGACAAAAAAGCAGTAACATAGGGGCTTCCCCTAACAAGGAAGAAAGTGAAATTAGATGCAGGAAAATCGAGAGTGACACTGAGATCACTGAAGGAAGATATAACATGGTGGGAAGGAGTACTTGTTGAGGAAGAGATAGTGAGATCAGGAGTGAAGACTTGGTGTATGGAATGAGAGGAGACAGAGAGAGAAGGGTAGCAGAGAGAAAGAGAGGAATCAGAGGGTTTGATGAGGTAAGGGTGAATGTACTCTTGAATATTGCCATCGCCGAGGACAAAGTTCTGGAAGAATGAGTTTGTAGGCAATGGAGAAGCGAGAAGGTTTTTAGAGAAGAACTTTGAAGGGTCAGGGAGCACTTTGGATTTTGTTAGTGGGAAGTGAAAAGGTTGTTCATCATCTAACTATCTTGTGTTTGCCTTTGCCATTATCTGCATCTGCATGCATGCAGTGACTTTGAATTCTAGTCTGAAATTTAGGTACCACAGAAGGAATATATTATTATATATATAACGAGGGAATGTGAAATAACTAACACTTTTAAGATCACTCTTTGCCTCTTCCTCTTCTTTAACCCAGAAAAGATAACTTAGACTCATTTTAATTTAATTACTATAATTACTCTCAAGTGAGCCTTTTGGATTTTCTATGTACTAATACCCTAATATATTTAGCAATAATCAGATCTGGGTAATCGGAGTATATTTACAAGAGTTTGGTGGCATCTTAAAAATTGCTTGATGAAAGGATTTTGTTAACATGTATTTTATTTTATTGGAAATGTTTGGTAACCAGCCAAAAACAGCCTAACTTGCCTTATTTAATATTCATTAATTGTTGAGATAATTAATTAATGTTAAATAAGGCAAGTTCTGCCTGTTTTTTTTGTCTACCTAACATTACCCATTTGACTTAATCAAAGACTAAATTACAATATAGAGAAATCTGAAGAATAGTTACTGTTTTAGCCTTATATTAGATCAAAGAGTGAGATAATTAAGTAATTAATAACTAAACTGATAGGTAAATTATCTTTTAGACAAATAGAAAGCAAATAATTCTCAAATGGACACCACTTGTATAAAGATGGTAAAAACAACTTTTTTTTTTAAGTTGTTTATTTAGCCACATCTAAAAATATGTTCTAACTTCTAAAAAACATAAATTAATAATAAAAATATAAATTATGAATAGGATTGAATCAACAACTAAATTAGATCTAAAAGAAGAAATAATTATATTAATAATTCTAACTAATATTATTTCAAACCACAAATTGGATTTCTTAAATTAATACAAACAATACAAGTTTTCAATCTATTTGTTCAGATTCAGAAATGCTTAATAATTATAGTCTATTTTGAAAGAAAAACCTAACTCTATGAATAGCATGCATACAGAATCCAAATTCCAAACTTCATAAGTAATCTTGACAAAGATTAAAAGGCATGCATAATTAAAATATACTCCTGATTTGCATGACTTGATCATTAAATTTGAATAACCTAAGTCCTTAAACTATTAATGGGTGCAATTCAAGAAATAATAACATAGTAATACTAAGTTTTCAACATTGAAACCACAGGAACAATGACAGGACCAACATTGTTTTAAATACAAGAAACTTGATGATGATCTCCATGGCCTCTTCTGCTGTGCAGCCACCATAACAGATTGCTCAATGAGTTCCCTTCATCATCAAAACTTGTCAACTCCCTAATCTTCTTCAATGCAGCTTCATTATCATAAATTCCTTCCATTGCATAAACCAACCACTTCCATTTTTCTTCAACACCATCCCTATTCAAACAAGGCATAGTCCACTCCACAACCTCCTTCACAAAAGCAACATTGGAAAACAAGAACTCCGTAATAGGCAGAATTGGAAGAACATGAATGCCAAGCCTATGCTCTTTTGAAACCGGTGGAGCAAACCAAGTTCTACTTTCCCTCTTGTTAGACCATAGAATCCCCATTAACCTATTCTCCTTTGTAAACTCATCACTACATTTACTATCATCCATCTTTAAATGGCGCCACATTTGAGCAGCATGAATTTCCAACGATACAAGAGTTGAACCAAGAGCAACAAGATTTGCATCATCATATGCCAAACCCATCAACGCTGCTGAATAATATGCATTCACAGCTTCACCACTATCCGTTTGATCTCTTCCATCAGCACTATCGTCTAGCCCTGAATCCCAAGAGTGTAACATGAACAGATCAAAACACCTTAAACGTGTATATTTAGATTTTGAATCTTTTCCTCCCAAGTTCATGAAATCTTCCATGAGTGAATATGATTCTGACCTATACTTGTTACCCCAATTCGGATCGATCTTCGCAAGGACTGCGATTCCATACACAAAGTACCCCAGAAGAGAATGACGATAGTTGTAAAATCCAAACTCAAAGTCCTCTTCAATATCATCAGAACCTAGTTTAGTAATAAGCCCTCCCCATTGCTTTTCATACAAAAATCTATTCCCTTTAAAAGCCCCATCTAACCATGGCTGAATGGTTTCTTTCAAGAATTTCGTAACAAGTGAAATCAAGTCAAGAAAACCAACTTCCTCAGCTATCAATGCAAACCTTGCTGCCCTTGCAATCGATTTGCCATAATGGTAAAATGAAGGAGTAGCTATTTTTGAAGAACAAAGAGCACCAACATCTCTACAAAGAGCTTGTTTGATTTCATCATAGGAGTCTTTATTGACACCTCTAGTAGAGTGCCAAGTTACAGGAACATGTTCTGCTTCCAACAACCATGAATCTCCAACAACACCGACAAGGTCCCCATCAATGCTTCGATACTTAAAATGTTTAAGAACAGTCACATTACCCTCATCTTTAGACAAAAGCTGAAGATGAAGAGGGTGAGCTAACATCAACAAAGTACCAAGCCCTTTCTTCTGCCATTTGTATTCAACGCAATATGCCTTAGTGAACAAAGCATCTCCAGAAAGGGGGTAACAAGAGCTGTACCTGTCAAGAACAGCCTCGTTTTCTGAGCTTGAATCTGACAGCATTGCTATCCGAAGCATCAGAGGAACCCCATCATTAGAAATATTGGAGAAAGCGATATCCATGTCACGGCTGAAACTAAATTTGGTTGGTGAAGAAGTATAAATAAGCCATTTCTGACCATTGTCAAGGGTAAGAGTATATTTTAGTGAACCATTTGAAGAAAAATAAGAGATACTATGGATAGAGGTTATAGAAAGAGATCCATATTGAGACAGAGAAACAGTAACATAAGGGCTTCCCCTCACAAGGAAGAAAGTGAGGTTGGAAGACGGAAACTCCAGAGTGACACTGAGATCACTGAAGGAAGATATAACATGGCTGGAATGAAAACCTGTTGAGGAAGAGATAGTGAGATCAGGAGTGAAGACTTGGTGCATGGAAAGAGAGGAGACAGAGAGAGAAGGGTAGCAGAGAGAAAGAGAGGAATCAGAGGGTTTGATGAGGTAAGGATGAATATACTCTTGTATGTTGCCATCGTTGAGGACGAAGTTCTGGAAGAATGAGTGTGTAGGCAAAGGAGAAGAGAGAAGGTTTTCAGAGAAGAACTTTGGAGGATCAGGGAGTACTTTGAAGTTTGCAAGTGGGAAGTGAAAAGGTTGTTCATCATCTAACTGTGTTGTGTTTGCCATTATCTCCATCTGCATGCATGCAGTTACTTTGATTGGTGTTGATGTCAAGTGGTTTTATAGATACAAAGAATGTGGATAATAGATCTTTTTAATTGTTAAAAAAAAATTTAAAAGGTAAAATATAATCTTTAACTTTTTATTGCTTTCTCTTATATTTATTTTTATCTTATTTAAAAAATTAATAATAAAAAATCACACTTTATTCTCTCAATTATTAAAAAAAAATTAAAAAAATTCATTTTCAATGTGAGATAGATAAGAATTAAAGACTACTTTGGGAAGCTTCAACTTTTTTTTGTTTGACTTACGAAAAATTATACTAATATTATTTGATGTAATTTTTTGAATATATTTTTTTTAATTTTTAAAACATTATTTAAGAATTTTTGTTCTTTCATTTTCAAAAATTATTTTATTATTTTTATTCTCAAAA